>NW_024879308.1:6664-306664 GCF_018340385.1 Cyprinus carpio | reverse complement strand
CAGCACGGTGGCTAGATAAGACTCAGGCAGAAACAATTGCTGGAAGCCAAGCACCAGGAGAAGTGTGCTTTTAAGACATCTTATTGTTGAATCTAGTGCAGTGAACACAATAAGAGAGTCCACTACCGATTCTGTGTATGCAGCTTGAGCTGTTTCCCTTCAGCTCAACAATGACCTCCCCCTGTTAAAACAAAAAACTCCAGCATTATCAACACATACTTTCTTGGGGGTGAATGAGGTTCTAACTACCAGAAGGTGACGAATATTATGCTTAAACCAATGCTATTATACCATAATGCCCAAATCTTTCAACAGGACAGAGTTAAGAATTCTGAATTTAGACCTACACTCTTAAAATAAAGGTGCTTCATGATACCCATAGATTAGAAGAAGCGACCCAGGCAGAGACTTTTTTTAGTATATGCCCTACATGCCACAGTTTTAAGTCTGGATGTCAAGTACACCTACATGCCACAGTTTTAAGTCTGGATGTCAAGTACAGAGCACATTCAGGGGTTTTTAGGAATAGGAAATTTTTGGAGGTTTGATCTTAACACACACCTTCTTCTTGGTCTTTAGATAAGAATGATAACATTTCACAGAATGATAAATTTAGCACTCTTAGGGAAATATGATCACATTTTTAAATTATTGTTTAAATCTGACTCATTTTCAAATTGTTTGTCGTAAATAAACATCTCAGAAAAATACGATGGGGTTTCAGATTGGAATATAACTTTTTGTTATGAAACGGTATAATTTTCATACATGTCTTTCTTCTGTAGAGGACACCAGGACAAGCATCATGTTAATCGGGCATTTTGGTGAGACACAAGAAGTCGATAGGGAAAATAAATTATAGATCAATATTCCTATGAAATATCCGATATTATTATGAAAATGTTGCCACGTTATTATTCTCATTATAAAACTTCTTTTTTCATTATGGTTTGTCACAAGAACACATTCATATGCAAATTAGGTGCAATGTACAGATACATTGTATAGAATGGAAATACCAATTTATGGACATTTAACACACATATTGCATAAAGTAAAATAAGTTTGGCTAAAAATAACCTGAAACCTAAAAACTGATTGGTGAATGAAAAAAATTAAATATTGTTTTTGCCTATTCTTGCCTTTTCATGTTTATTTATTTATTTTTTGAATAACTTAGTCCTAAATTGTCAAAAAAAAAAAAAAAATTTATATAATATACTTTTAACTTTTTTATGGTTCTCGGGGGGATATAATAGTATCAGAAGGCTATTATTAATTGCCATTTTGCACAGGTCAAATTTAATCTATTATGTTACTAAATATTTAGTAAAATAATTGTATTTTATAATTTCTTTTATTGTTTTGGCAATGATAAGATTTTGTAAAGCTGCTTAAATCTAAATGTGAAATATGTGAGGGAGAGGGGAATGAGAGTAAATACATAACCGTGTGTGAGAGACACCACCTTGTGGCCATACAGCAGTATTACATTCGCACTACGCGCGTCCCCGTGCGTGTTCTTGGCGGTGGACGCTCGCGAGGGGTCGTGTTTCTATAACTGTCACATAGAAAATACAGACAAAATATTAGATCGTTTTAATTCACCTTACTCGACTTGTGTATTAAAATACACTAAATTGACCGTAATATGGAGCAGTCTGTTGTCAATGTAAAAAGTAAGAATCTATTTTGTGGTAATAAAAGCTGTCAGGAACTCTGTCAGGAATTAGCTGTTACGCACGTTTATAAAATAATCGACCCCTTATGAATATTAGCGGTAATTTTAGTATAATCTGTTTTAAATATTTCACCTTACCTTGTCATGAAGTGATTTAGCACTTGAAGACTGACTCTGTGTCTTTCACAGACCTGTCAGAGAAACTTCTCCAGGTGATTATTTGAGACTCTCTTCAAAGCGATTTCAACTCTAGATGCAGCAGCAAACCTACAGGATTCACAGGTGTGAACTCTACGGAAGCCACAAGAGATCATGTTATTTTTTCTGTCTTGTTTTGTGTCGCGTTCATGCCTTTTTCCTCGCATTTTCCCGTTATCGTCACATAAATCATTTTTATTTTTATTTTTAGTAAGTAACACAAAGCTTCATAGAAATGTGGTAATTGTGGTTTGATATTTAATAAATGTTGCAATTGTATTTTGTAGTTGGAGGAAATCGCAATATAGCTGTGGAATTGGGCTGTGACCAAACGTGTTGGGTCAACTATTACAGAAGAGCAAAAGACAAAGGTCATTTTTTTTCTGTCTGTCTATTATTGAATCTGTCTATTAAGGTATCTGCCAATCAGTATGTCTGTTTTCTGTCATATAGTTTTTTATCCCCTGTACCAACAAAATAAAGTCTATCTCCAGATGTGTGCACAGATGCCAATTATTTTATAAACTACAAATTTGTTTAACTTCTTGCACATGTTTTAGTGTGTCATGTGGCATGCAGACTTCTGTATTCATGCAGGCCTGAGAACCCATCAGAGAATATTGTTTGTAAGCAGATACTAGTTTGTGAAATCTGTTTTTGCTTACTATTTTCATCAGTTTTATCTCTTCATTTCCCGATTGTTCCTGCCATATTTTATCACTATTACTGTAACTCTAAAATGTCTTCCTCAGATGGCGAGGAAAATGGGAAAAACATGGCTCGATTGTAAACAACCCAAAGCTGCTGATGATTTTTTGAGCCTTGCTGTCAGTGTACGTAAAGTATGAATGCAATCTCACTATAAAGAGGGGAAGAAAGACTTTGCATGCATGCAAAAATAAATAGATAAATAAAAATGTTACACATGCAGCCGCTGGATATTAGAACATTGGAAATACCCATGATTATTTTTCATATCAGTAGTGACTCTGAGAATGAGAAACTAAGAATATGCTGCCTTCACAGAGCCTGGAGATTCTGCAGAAGATACAAACACACCAAAGGGAGACATAGAGAAAGACTTGCTGCCGGTTTTGTCTTATCAAGCTGAATCTGTGAGCAGAGATTGCTGAGCATATCCAGTGATTATGAAGCCTAAAATTAATGTTTAAATACTGTAAAACCACTGTATCAAATGTGCATATTTAATATGTAAATGTAATCTTTGAGACAGTTGGTAGATTGTCGCAGTATTTTTTACAATTTACACTAATATATTTACTTAGTTTTTATTATTTATTATTATTATTATTATTCAAATTACTTTCTGTTGTCTCAATAGGAAGTTTCTCAATAGCAACATTTAGAGGCAGTGTTATGCATACAGCGATGTAAAGAAAAGCTTCTTCGTCTCCTTAAAGACGTGGAAAAACTGTTGTTGTCTCCGTGTCAAGTGATGTCATCGCTTTATTTGAGAAATAGATTTAGAAAATTCAAACAATAAAAAGGAAATAAACCACACTCTTTTGTGCAACTTTGGGGTCGGCACTTTCAGCCAGGGAAAGCATGAAGAGAGCACATTTTGGCTAAGGTAGGGATCCCTGTAAGATATATTATTGTTCAAAAGTTTGGGGTTGGTAAGATTTTTTTTAACCTTATTAAAAGAAGTCTCTTGTGCTCAATAAGGCTACATTTATTTGATAAAAACTACAGAAAGAAAAAACAATCACATGTAATGTCATAAAGTCCAAAATCTGTTTATTTACATGTTTAAATCAAATTACAAATTTTCAGTGTGGCTTTATTGCAATACCTGAATGCATTGTAATCTTATTTCCCATTCCTCCAGGCCAAAGTTTTGAGACTTTGAACAGTTTATTTGGAGTGGGACTGTCAGAAGTACCTGGAGAAAGCTCTTCATGCTGTGTGCTTGGCTAATAAGGTATAGCATTCCTAGTGAAACCAGATCTGGTCAAAATAGACCATTAGATTGGGCTTGTATCACACACACCATGCTGTTTGTACATTTGGCTATTTCATTTTTTCTTTTTAGGAGCATATGCAGCTGTCAGGCCTTTAGCTGAAGATTCGTATCCTAGTTAAAAGCCGCAGCCCAGATGATGCACCAGGCATTACAGAAACACTGACATGTTGCTGTATCAGGGAGGTTCTGGCCTTTGACTTCCTGAAGAGGGTGTGTCAGTACTTTGAGTCATCTCTTGAACTGGGCTCTGCTCTGCTCATGCATATAGAGCTGCTGCTGGCCAAGCGGAAGACTGGTTGTGCTTGATTGATTGTGATGAAGTTGTCTTTTCTAACTCTTAGCGTGGAACTCGGTCCTGCAATGTGAGCACAGTTCTGTGAGGATGAGCGATTTCTTTCTTCTCTCCTTCCAGGTAAGTTCAAACACAGTTCCCCTTAGTAGCTGTAGGCTAGCTCATAATCATGTTAATGCAAACTCACACACTGATACTGTAGCTGTAGTCAAGTGTAGTTAAAGCAGGATGTGTGATGTGGTGTCTGGCTGGGCAGCTGTCAGACCGAGGTGTGTTGATGGGGCAGAAGACGTGTCTGCTGATGGCTGCTGCTGCCTCTCTGGAGATCTGCAGGAGCTCTGATCACACTGAGCAACAGGTGGATCACTCACTCGTTTTTAGCAGTTCATCATTTCCACCTGATTAAACGATGACAAGTAGGCAAGAGGCATTTTGTTTGCTTTTTAAAGACACGATTGAAACTTGACACTGTACAAATTCTGAATATGGACTGAATTTGTATGTTTCAATGCATGGGCATTTCAAGGGCTTTATAAGTGAAATTCCTTTTTCCACATCAGTGGTTTTTTAACCAGGTACAGTGGCTCACTAGAGGGCCTTGGTCATTTTCTCAAGGCCATCCATCATCCACAACACTGTTCGAAGGCCTACCACTCCTATTCTCTAGTCTCTAGTCCCAGGATTCCAGAAGTTGAACATTATTAAAGGGATTGTTCACCCAAAAATAAATGAACACAAAAGATGTTTTGAAGAATGTTGGTAATAAACCTTAAATATTTTTAATATTCATTTACATTTATTATTTGTAATTCTAACAACAAAAAATTGTCTTGATTATTTTAATATTATTGACAGCCCTAGATTTAAATGAAAACAAGCATAATTTCAGGCAGAAGTGCAAATGCAAATATCAAAGCCCATGTAGGGAGTTTTCCAATATTGTTTTTGACAACGGGAGACCTTGGAGTCGGAAAGATTTGAGAAACACTAACTCCACATTTACTCTGATCTCAGTTTTTCTTTGTTACCATGACTAACCAGCAGAGGGCGCAGTGTAGAATATCTGTTGTGCTTTCAGACTGAGCACATTCAACTCTGTAAAGAGATCTGGACGACCATCAAAGCATCAGGTGTCACTGACTATTTTCATTCTTTTACAAATAATTCATTTTAAATGCTGTTTGTCCAGAATGACAGGGATCGTAAGCACCTTTTTGGCACATTATTTCCTCATCAGGCACTTATTCTAAAGACAAAACAGACACATTATTGCTGCTCTATGAGTTTGAAGCCCGGGCCAAATTAAATGATCCAAAGCTTGAATCTGTGCTCAAATCGGTTTTGGAACTGGATAATGTTGAGACCAAGCTGTTAGAAATTATTGCAGTTCAACTTCTAGAACCATAACCCCCATTTTAAAGAATTACATATTTTAATTTATGGATGGTGAAATTCTGACTGAATGATTGAATATACACTACCATTCCAAAGTCTTGTTTTTTTCCCAGAATTAAACCGAATACTTTAATTCAGCAAGGGTGTGTTATATTGATCAAAATTGACAGGACTTTTAATGTTACAAAAGATTATTTCAAGTAAATGCTGTTCTTTTGACCTTTTTATTTATCATATAATCCTGATTTTTTTTTTTTTTTTTTTATAAAAATATTAAGCAGCATGACTGTTTTCAACATTGATAATGATTCTTGACCACTAATCAGCATATTAAAATGATTTCTGAAGCATCATGTGACACTGAAGACTGTAGTAATGGTTGTAAATTCAGCCATCACAGCAATATTGTAATAATAGAAATTGTAGTACTGCTTTACAATATTTTTTACTGAATTGTGATCAAATAAATGCAGTCTTGGTAAGCATAAAACATAAAAAAAAAAGTCTTACTGACCTCAAACTTTGGAATGGCAGTGTATGAAATGACATTATAAGCTCTGATGGTCCTGTACTTTGTGTCTACAGTCCTGGCGATGGAACCACCAGCCCATTTCTGTGTAAGAAAGCACTGAGGAACGCCTTGTCTCTGTACAAGAAAAAAATGTTCCAAATACTCAAGAGCATTATGTTAGCAGCACAAACGGTTGTGGGTTCAATTCCCAGGCAACACACATCACAAAAAAATTAAAAAAAAAAAAATGTATAGCCTGAATGCACTGTAAGTCGCTTTGGATAAGAGCCTGATTCAGCTGACCCTGCCGAGTGGCATGTCTGAGGTGCAGTCCTGCGTGTTGGAGGAAGTGTGGGGGTACTATGAGGAAGCTCTGTCCATCATAGCAACCACAGTGAGTTGGTTACGGTGACTCAGCAGCTGTTACACGACCTGCTGCAGCTCAGCCCTGTAATTATCCCCATCTTTGAAAGAATCTCCTGTTTCTGTCAATGGGCTTTTAGTTATGCCTCAGTTAGCAGATGCTCCATTCACCAGCTTCTTCCTGCCAATTAGGATGCTAATTTGAAAATATCGCCTGTGCCTCTTTATCTTGAACTAGCATTGCAGAAAACTTGCATAAGCATCAGGATGCTATTCTGAATTTGTGACCTTCATGACACCATTGATCAGGGGCGTCGGACTGGGGGTAAAACCAGTACTGATTACCAGGGCCCCAAATGAAGAGAGGGCCCTTGAAAAGTCTGGAATATATTTTATTTTACCTGGATATTTTCATGGGGGCCCATCAGGACTGCCTATGCATAGGGCCCGGGATCTTGTGCAACGCCCCTGCCATTGATATAATATTGCTGTAATAATAGTTGCAAATTTATATAATGCATTTAAGCTCCAATATCTGATCCATTCCTCCATGATATCACACGGACGTCTTGCTTTCTCACACAGCCAGAGGACTTTCCAGAACTGGAGACCCTGTGGTTGCTGACCCGAGCGTGGAATACGGGAATCCTACTCTACAGTCTGGCCCAGTATCCCGAGGCTGAGAGGTGGTGCAGGCTGGGAATGAGCTTCCTGAAGCACCTGGGCTCCCTGCAGGACAGCTATCAGACTCCGGTAATGCTGCAGGAGGCAGATGGGCCGCCCTTCAGCTGTTTGAGTGCTTGACCCAAGGCGGCGGATTTCATTTTCATGTTTCATATTCTCCTCGCCTCAAGTCAGGTGCGCAAGCTGCTTCTTTCGTCACCTCAGTGGGAGGCTTAATTAGAGCAGCAGGTTGGTTACAGCTATGTGGGTAGGTAGTTAAAGCAACATACAGTAGGGAGGTTTAGTTCAGCTAGTAGTTTAAATGTGTCATTTGGCAAGCATTAATTCAGCATCCCGGGTTCCAAGAATTCACAAGATAATTTTCATTTAAAACATTTTGTTCATGTTGTTTGGTAAAAGAGTACGTGGCAAGGTGTGAATAAAATACATGAAATGTGTCTCCCAGATGGCAGGTCTGTACAGTGAGGTGTTGGACAGGCTGGATAAAGCAAAGAATCATCTCATTATTGAAGAATGAATGATGGCGGCTTCAGTCACAGATGGAGATCTCAGGTCTAATGGCACGTGTTTAATATGTAGTGTGAATTTCCTTGCATTTTTTTGAGAAGCTTAAGAGATGTACGATGCATCTGAGGGTTTGTTCGTAGAGTTATGAAATGGTTCAGAAAATAGAATGTCTTGTATTCATTTAATCTGAAATATTTTTTTGGCAGTATTATTTTATTACCTGTCATCCGGCTATCTGTTTGGGCTTTTCTCAGTTGACTAGTTCAAAACATCTGCATTGCAATACAAAACAAATAAAAATGCATGCATTGAAATCGTAACATATAGTCACATAGTTTATTTCCAAACAAACTCTTGTCCAGTCCAAAAAACAAACCCAAAAAAAAAGAAAAGTAATAATAATAATAATCGGTAAGACTGTGTTCTCTCCTGACCAGGATATAAAAGAGCAGTTTTCCTTGTGTCCTGATGGGTTGTACCACCTGTAATCATGGGGAGGACACTACTGTACAATCAAAGGGTTCATATTTGCAAGCACTTACTGCACAAGTGTGCTATCACATCAAAAACTCAATCACTCAAAAACATAAATCAGACCCATTCCCTCCCCATTTCACACTCATGCCCTCTGGAGCAGAGACCCTCATTAGTACACCAGAACTGCTCCAATTCAGTCCACTTCATTAGAAATATAGTACAATGATTCAAAATTCTTTGGGCTTCACCAACACGGCTGACTGGCATCAACGGTGCGAACAGTCAGCTGCTTTTCCGCTCGTCACCTCAGAGGACCAGATCTATGCTAAAAGGAGTCATTTATGCTCCTGGTTTACTTCAATATCACTCCATGGGTTGCTGTCTGCATGTCTTATAGATATTTATATATATATATATTTGTATTTTTACATTAGTTTTTCATCTATACACTCAGACAAGTTCCACAAGATATCACAAGTAGACAGGCCGTATTGTAGGGAAGCTGGTTCCCGACTCACTAAAAAACAATTGTTCTGATAGGCAGCTGAAGATTTCTTTTTTCTATAGAGAAATACCAACATTACGGCACATTTGTATGGAAATTAATCTCAGAATAAATTCAAAGTTTACTTACCTGACATTTGTGATTTATAAAACATGTTTGTCCCAGTTGTATCACACATGCATGAAGCACAAGTGAGGGGGATATTTACACTTTACAGCTATCATACCCATTAAAACAGTCTGTAAGCAGTTTATAAATGGCTCTGTTCCCTTCGATTAATCCCTGAACTCTGGTTTTGACAAGGGTATGACAGCTGATTTCGCAGAGACGCTTGGCAGGTGAGCGCACCTGTTTAGAGAATGCCTGCGGGGCGGGGGAAGAGAGTGGGCCCAGGAACTTCCCTTGCTTTCTGCGGGATCCAGACTTCTCAATACAAAAACAAAGAATCTTTGAAGGAAGAAATCGAAGGAAGTACTGTTCTTCTGTTGTGATCCTTTTCTCTCCGGCTGAACCCAAGGACAACCACAGACGAAGTGCTTACAAAGTATTTCAAATAAAATAAAAAAATATTAAAAAATACACAAGTATAATGTATCAGCATGTCTGGGTGTTCAGTTAGAGGAGAGAAAATCATTCCTTTTGAGTTCATACTCGCTCTATTCCATCACAATATGATTGAGGCCCTTTAGTTGCATTAAAAAAAAAAAAAAATTAAAAATTAATTTTCCATCAGATTCCTGAGCTCGCCAAGCTCACCACGGCACAAGGCTTAACACAGTGAAGTAAACATCAGCCCGGAAATAAAGGAGTAGAAGGAAAAAATCTTTTAAAAGCTGTCATTACAAAGAACAGATTTAATCAAACCATCGTCGAGTTCTGGGGAAAACTGTCAATTTCAGGCTCCACTAACGCTTTAATATCAAGGAGGACATCCAACACAATTATTGTCTTGATTCTACCCGTTTTAAGGCTGCGCTCCTGGGCAGCTAACAGGACAGTACCGTGTTACCGTTCAGTCTGAAGAGAATATAGTCATGGAAGGCAGAGGAAGTGCAAGTGGGCTGTCTGCTTTTCAACTCCAATGGCGGCCGAAATTGGATTTTGAAAAAGGAAAAAAAAAAAGGTTTTCAAAAAAGGATTTCACAGAGGTAAGACACTGAAGTCTATTGCACTCACAAGTTAGGCCTCCAATAGGGTGACAGGAAACTCATAATAAGCACTAAAATAGAGTCGTCCTCTAAGCATTGATAGGTTGAATATTGTGTCGTTCATCCCCCCTCCCCCACGATCGAGTGTTTATTCATCATAAGGCAGTTTGGTGGTCTGCAGAGAGCCCAGTTACACCTCTTTACCCCCATCTTTAATCCAGAGCAGCTAAAACCACAAGAAAGAAAGAACACAAACCCAAAGACAAGAAATGAAATCGAACAGCCCTCCAAGTAGACAATTCTAGTGAAGTGTAAAATGTGTACCGTATAATTTCATATTATGTAGTAAAATCTCTCGGTAGGATTTTTTATTTTCCATGTGATTTCAGTAATATAAATGTATAGACTCGAACCTCCATTTTGTTCTGCCTCTGAACGTGTTACCATACAAACGGCCAGGCAGCCCATCAAATAAAGTGAGCTGGTTTATGATTACTGAAGATCACCATCAGTTTTGAAGTTTATCCGTTAGAAACACGAGCAGTGACGGTACCATCAGCAGGCTTGAACTGTATCTAGTCCTCAAAGAAAACCTTGCACAGCATCCTCAAATGTCTTTTTCCATGAAATCGAATGAACATATACAAGGTTCCCACTCGTGCCACCATCTCCAACTCCCCTGCTCCCCACTCTCGCGTCGTTAAGACGTTCTCATCATCAAGTCCATCCAAAACGCACAAAAGAATTTGCTCAGGTTTCCCTTTCTTGTTTTACTTGAAAAAAAATTTCTTTAGGAATGGCATTTCCAATGTTGAATGGAATTGCTGAGAAACTCATGCAGGGGTGTGCACAGTCACAGTAATGGTGATAAGACTTCTTTCGATTGAGGGTAACATAATGATGACACTAAAACTTGATATGAAACATGTCAGTGTAAGGGAAGGAAAGGTGTCAGGTGGGAGTGAGGGTAAGGTGGGGGGGCTCCATGGAGGCGGCGAGTTCAGAGCTTCTCTGTGGACGGGATCCAGATGTAAGGGCCTGACTGCTCTTCAATGATCAGCTTGATTTTATTATAGATCTCATCTAGTGAGTCACCCTGGACTATGGCTGTAGAAAGACAAAGAGAGGAACAGTCATACTCCTGTACACTGTCAAACAGTAACAGATGTGCTGGACTAAAAGATTTCCTCTGGATACAGTTAAGAGAAAATCACATGATGGTGTGGTGTGGTGTAGGGGGTTACCTGTGAAAAACTCTCCAAACTCTTGTTCAAGCTTCACTGCCTTATCAAAGACTTTATTAGCTTGCTCATATGTCTGCCTCTTATTCAATTCCCTGAAAAACACAAATGCAGTAAAAACATTATTTTTGTGAAATATTATTACAATTTAAAATAACTTTTCTAGATATTTTAAGATATTTTGAAATGTAATTTATTCCAAAGCTGATGGCAAAGCAGATTTTTAGAAGCCATTACTCTTCAGTGTCACATGATCCTTCAGAAATCTAATATGCTGATTTGGTGCTCAAGAAACATTTCTTATTAAAATACTGAAAACAGTCGTGCTGCTTAATATTTTTGTGGAAACTGGGATTTTTTTAGAACTTGAGATAGAATATATAACTATTAAATTTAACACATCTTTGCTGAATAAACTATTAAAAAAAAATTGGCACCAGACTTTTAAATGGTAGTGTATGCATTTAATTTACAAAATCTTAAACTTACATAAGGGCCTCCGCAGATTTTGGTTTGATGAAAATGGCGATTGGATAGAGCTGTGCTTGCTGCAGTCGCTTTATGGCATTCCCAGACACATCCAGGATACAGTGTTTCCCCTACAAGAGGATTAAAGAAACCCTTACATCCCGTGTCACACTTTCACTGCACAGTAATTGCCACAGGGAAAATATATTTAAGGATTAAACAGGAGTTCAGATCCTCTGGCATGTTTACACTAGGGAGTCACTGACCCTTTCAGCCACTGCCCGGACAGACAGTATGCTGGTCCCATACAGATTCTCATTGAACTGGCCGGCCTCGATAAATTTGTTGTCCTGAATGTCCTTCTCCATTTGCTCCCTTGAAGCCACAAAATGGTAGTCCTGCCCGTCCATCTCATTCTCTCGCCGAGGACGAGTTGTATCTGAGGAAACGTTTATGTCTTGCTTTACTTTTACAAGTACTGCCAAAACATTTGATGATAAAGATGATCTGCATGTAGCCAGCATGGCCTTTTCTTATTACACTCACGTGGAACGCAGGATCCAAACTTGTGAGGGAACTCTGATATCAAGTCATCGTTTACTCTGTCCTTCATTGGACCCAGGATAATCACAGGCCTTGTGTAATGGACTGAAAAGAAAGCCAAATCAATGTTGGTCAAAAACTTCCAAGCCTTGAGAATAATTTCTTGGCTTTCCTCATGGAGCAAATACCATGGAAAACAGGATTTTTCTTTGTTTTTTTTAAATACAAGCTTCCTCCCCAGTGCACCCAGATCATTTACAAAAACTAAACTGCAAACACAAATCATTAAAAAATGGTCACATTAACGGATGTCCATATTTGCATATCAGCTATTGTTTACTCAACACCTTGACCCACCCTAAAGAAAGACAGCTTAAACTATGGCACATACACTTCACTTTAAGAAGTAAAGCCGTCATAAAATAGGTTATTTACATATACAGTCATGGCCAAAAGTTTTTGCAGTGACATAAATTTTGTGTTTTGCAAAATTTTGTTTTGTTTGCTGCTTTAGTATTTGTGGATTATTTTTCCATGTCTCTATGTTATACTAAAAAAACGATACGCATATACATTTTTTAAAGACTTTTTTAAAGGCTTTTATTGGCAAAAAAAATGTATATAAAAAATCAATACATACATTCCTTACCAGTTCTCATAATAACCTCCGCAATTCAGTCTGGCATGCTGGATATTAGCTTCTGGGGCAAATCCTGATTGATAGCTATCCATTCTTGCCTTATTAGTTCTCAGAGTTGATCACAATTTGTGGGCTTCTGCTGGTCCACTCGCCTTTTGAAGACTGACCACAGGTTCTCTATGGGATTGAGATCCGAGGAGTTGCCTGGCCACGGATCCAAAATTTCAATGTAATGATCTTCGAGCCACTTCTTTATCACTCTTGCTTTGTGACATGGTGCTCCATCATGCTGGAAAATGCACGGATCATCCTCAAATTGCTCATGTACCTTTGGAAGAAGTAGCTCTTGCAGGACGTTTTGATACCATTCTTAACTCATGGCATTGTTTTTGGGCAGAATTATGAGAGAGCCCACTCCCTTGGTTGAAAAACTAACCCACACATGGATGGTCTCAGGATGCTTCACTGTTGGCACAACACAGGACTCATGGTAGCGTTTACCTTTTCTTCTCCGAACACTCGGTTTTCCAGGTGTCCCAAACAGTCGGAGGGGAGCTTCATCAGTGAAAATAACTGTGCACCAGATATCTGCTTTCCAATCCTTATACTTCCTGCAGAATTTCAGTCGGTCCTTGACTTTTTTTTTTTTTGGAGAGAAGTGGCTTCTTTGCTGTCCTTCTTGACACCAGGCCGTTGTCCAAAAGTCTTGGCCTCACTGTATGTGCAGATGCTCTCACACCAGCTGCTATTCCTGAGCAAGCTCTGCACTGCTGGTGACATGATTCCATCTCTGACCACCCTAAGACTTCCACAACACTTGAACCTCTCCTTCAAGTTCTTGATGATCCGGTAAATGGCTCCTTTAGGTTTCTTTAGGTGCAATATTCTTTGTAGCAATTTCCTTGCATGTGAGGCCATTTTGATCCAAAGCGTTGATGGCTGCACATGTTTCTTTGAAGGTAACCATTACTAACAAGAACACAAGGACTGGAAGCTATTCTTCCCTCCTTTTATAGCAATCAGCCTGCTCTTACAATCCAATTAGTATGATAGTGATTTTACCTGACTAGTACTCATTCACACTTTCACATTTGTTGCTGATATTATTAGTGAATAAATGTTAGCTAGTCATTTTGTGTCAGGATCAAAAAACAGTGAAATTTGTTTTTTTGTGAAGAGTTCATTTTTTTGGCCAATTAAGCTTTTGGCAATTATTTAAAATACATGATCACACTACACAATAATCTAGAAACAATGTGAATGAACAACACAACAGCTTAAGCTGCAAACTTTGCAAAACACAAAATTTGTCACTGCCAAAAAATTTGGCCATGACTGTAGAAATCCTGAAGGTACTGCAGCAAAAACAGCCTGTTTAATTGTAAAGGTTAGTTCACACTGCTACAGCAAACACACCCAACTTGTGTCATGTAGACTTGAACAGAGAAATGAGGACTGTAGCTTGACCACACAAAAACTAGATCATAACTGAGCATGTACAACGTGTACTAATCCAAAAAACATGACGTGGGACTGGGATGTAAAACTAAATTACTATCATTTCAAGCAGTATAAGTGGACTTCAATTAAAAAAAACACAAAAAACAACAACTGTAAAAAGTTGTTTGTGTGCATGAATACTTACTCTCTTGTCGAATTACTGGCTCATATGATAGAATTGTGTCTTCCTGACCCTCTGCATGATGAGAAAAGATAAAATTATCCACATGAAACATGAAGGGATCAATTATCACCATTTAATACAAAAACAATACACTTGAATTACTACTGGAATGAACGTGTAGATGATAAGACCATAGCTATGGACCAGTTTTTTTTTTTTTTTTTAAAGCACCTAAAGGTTAATAGCATGACTGAACAAATGGAATACTGCAGACCTTTGCAGACTACACTGGGACAGATTTAATGCAGTAAGCATAAGGTAATTGTGTTGTTTAGAGCCACTTACTGGAGCTGCTTTCGCTGTCACTGGTGTTGGACGTCAAGCATTCTGTGGATATAAGAGGAGGGAAGTTTAGAAATGTCACAATGCACATTTTTGCCCATGTGTAAGATTAATAGCATATCCAGCACAGCTCAGAATGAAACTATACACCCTCCCGTACCATCATGCCAAGAATAGAAATGAGTGATTGAAGAGAGGAAAACAAACAGAAAGAACTTTTGGTCACTTAAAAGCCTGCCGTTTCCTTAGAAGGGAAATGGTAGGATGAGGCAGCAATAGGAAATTAAGTATTTCCTTTTCCTATGACCCTAGTGATCTTAGATTCCATGCTGAGCATTTCCTATGACCTTGCCAGTGTTCAGTTCATCAGACTGTGATACTGCTCCTCATGCCAAAGTAAACAAGCCAGTGTTGGGTTCCTTACAGGAATCAAATAACAAACATCCCTTAGATACAGTGACAACCTGATAGTGCTGGGATACTTAAAACATTGAACATGCACTCAATCCTGCCCAGTATGAGCCGGCTCTAAAGACACTATGGCACCCGAAGAGGTCTGCCTTGGATTCACTCGCCCTTCAGTGTATCATACGTCAATCAGATCTTTGATTTAAGGATATTTATGTGTGAATGATTTGAGTGTTTAAAGTCAATATGAAATCAAAAACTGAGCTTGCCTGAATTTATTTATTTACCACATCTTTAAGCCTACTGTATCATATAATATACAAGAATTTCTAAGGCCTCTAAATTATCAACATGATCAAAACTTTGCTGAAAAACAAAAAAAAACAATCTACTACAGGTACATGTGTTCTATCATCTAACTGATATTTCTTAAGCAAGTAAAAGGCCTTTTAGTATCATCTAAACACCTCTTCAGGTCATCATTTGTATTAAATTTTTACTGTGAAATTGTTACAGATTTTTATAAAGTAAATATTAGAATAACTGTTATAGTAATTATTGAAAATGAACATTTACAGGACAGAAGCAACTTAAGTTTACTTGATTATCCATACATCATTTTTTTTAGAAATAAACCTGTTGAAAAGTGAGTATCATGTGATACATCAGGCTTTTGAGGAACATTTATTTGTATATTTCTCAAACATTGTATTGTATTGCATTATATGTTTTACAACACAATAAATACTTAAGAGCTTTGATATCATCCTAATAACATATACTGTATGGTTATTTCTTATTTGTGGCAAATTGCATATTTTCCTCCTTGAGTGTGAGCTCCATATTCTCACTATATCACACGAAATGAGACATTAAAGCCTGATGTATCAAATATGATATTTAACAAAAAAGAAAACATGCCTATTTTTTAAGATTTTTTTTTTTGTCTCAAACTGTTTACAAGGTTTAATCTATCAAAATGTAACAACTTGTTCTTCCTCCATAATAACTTTGTTTTCACTCAGGCTATACAGATGATTGGATAATGTTAAGCAAATGATAATACTCATTTAAGCATAGTTTTAGCGAAGTCGCATTAGTCCTGCCCTCATACTGGTATGTTACACTCACTTTTCACCTTCTAATCAACACTTGAAGGACATAATCAAGTCCTACATTTTTAGTTGCTAAACATCTAGTTTTATTTGTATATTTTTGTATTTTTGTGTATTTTTTTTAAAAAGCAAATGACTCTTAAGGTAGAGAGGATATTCAGTGAGAAAGAGAGAGGAAGGAACAGAAAGAAAGAATAAAATGTGTGTGGTGTGTGGCACAGCCGGTTCAGTTAGCTCAGGGAACAGCTGCTTGACAAGAGGAACCACACACTTACTCAAACTCTTTGATCCATAAAAGTCATCACTTAACCCTGGGAAGTCCTGAGCGTCCCGACAGGTGAAAGCAAGAACAAAGAGAGAGAGCAGAAAGGAAGAAGAAAGAGGTTAGTGAAAGGCTGGGAGAAGAGAGGTGTTGCACTCTCGAGGGATGAAGGAATACTAACATCAGCTTGCTGTGCGATGAAAGATCTGGGTTGTCCAATTGTAATTTAAGTACAGGGGGTTCCCATGCATATTCATCTGAAACAGAATTATATGTGGAAATGCTGAAGGGAACAGCTCTAACAATGATGGATGTTTGAGCACAGCATTTGAGTGTTAGTGCAGCCTCACACCTGTGAAAAGTGCTAAGTTCCCCTTCAGAGCAAGACAAAGGCCAGAGAGGCCCCGATTGGCTGTTTCCTCACAGAAAGGTTAAGAGCCAATCAGAAGCCATCTCCAGGGTGAGTGACAGTGACAGGATGAAGCATGAAGGACAGAGTCACAGCCCTGGTCACACGCTCATACTCACGTTCAGTCTCCACAACTCCTGTACTATATTATCCTTGCTCTTGTAAAACGGGAACTTGCGTGATAGGTTGAAGCTTTTTTTGCGCTTCACTTTGACTGGCTGCGTGGAGATGAGTCGATGGTGGGGGAATGGGGATGAGGAATGAAACAAACAAAAAAACAGAATGGGTTTCAATGTAATTCACAGCACGCATGGAAAAATATAACCAAAGATGACATGGTTGAACAAACAAGGAGGATAATGAATGTTAACTATTTGGATGCTACACTCAAAAAAATTTTTTTACGTTTGTTTTAATAAAGTTTTAACTGTGAATGTAATGGCAAATAAATAAAGGTGAAGTGCCAAATTCTTTTTTATATATAGGTCTCAGAAAGATTTTTCACGCTACTTCAAAAATCCTTTTAATATACTGATTTGGTGCTCAATAAAAACATTTCTTATTATCAATGTTAAAATCAGTTGTGGAAACCGTGATCTTTTTTTTCAGGATTCTTTGAATAGAAAGTTTAAAAGAACAGTATTTATTTAAAACAGAAATCTTTTATAAAATTATTAATTTCTTTACTGCCACTTTTGATCATTTAAATGTGTCCTTGTTGAAAAAGTATTAATTTCTTAAAATTAATTTTAAATGTTAGTGTACAATTTGTTGACTGGTTTTCTGACACTGTGCACATTGAAAACATTGCTGTTTGTTTGAGCATCCTGACCTGTCCTTTACACACTTAAAAGTTTAGTTCACCCAAAAATAAAATCTGGTCATCATTTACTCACCATTATGTCGTTCATTCTGCCAAACATCTCCTTTTGTGTTCCATGAAAGAAAGAAAATCACACATGTTTGGAATAACATGAAGGTAAATAAATGACAACTGTCATTTTCGGGTGAACTATCCATTTAAAGTGTTCCTCAATCCTGGTTCTGGAGGGCCCCCAAAAGCCAATTCAGCACTTTACTAATGAGCAGAGTAGTTGAATCAGGTGTGTGGTGAGGGAAACATCAGAAACGTTAGGTATTGGGGGGTCTTCAGGACCAGAACTGAGGAGCATTGATCTAACCATCATAGTTGATTATGATGGCACAGTGCATGTTTGTAATTTTACACTTTTGTTTGTGTGTCGCTGTGAGAAATGAGATGCTCAGTAACAGGAGCCTCCAGGATACTGTGAGTAGCCACCAATTCCCACACTCAGGGGAAGTGGGGCAGCTCCCATGAGTCCCTCACAGGAGGAGGACGACTCACTCACCCTGTTGGACTCAACCATGCCCGTCCTTGCGTGGAATTTGACTGTTTTTAACCGTGCACGCTCTTTCTTTTCCACCCTGTAGATCAAAAAATAAAAATGTATTATTTGCAATGAACACCCTTTTACTAGAGTGGAAATGTTGTAATTCTATCTGAGCTTGTTGGCAGTACTGTACCTTTTCTTGCTTGGTATGACCCCAATTTGCTCACTCTCCCCATGGGGTGTAACCAGCCGTGCCTGCCACCACTCATCATCAGAGGCATTGATGACATGCAGGATGTCCCCATAGGAGAAGCTCAGGCCCTGGCTAGGAAGGCAACTGTCTCTGGTCCTGTCGTAGTCAAAAAGAGCCCTGGGAAAACCAAACGAAACAACACATACATCAACAATGCACTAGAGGAGTGGGTGTTCAGGTTTCATTGTAAAACATCTGTTGTGTTTGATTAAAGGATGGGTGTGGGGATACACAAACAGAGACAAAAGTACATCATTGGACATCTGCACCTTTTTGTTTAAATTTGTTTTGCAGATACTTTCTCACTAAAAGCAACTTACAATACTCTTCCTACCAAAGGCACAGCAACCAATTTAGAAATATTTGAAGGGGTCCTATTATGCCTTTTCACATTTTCAACTTTAGTTGGTCTTTAATGTTGTTGTTTGAGCATAAAAGATCTGCAAAGTTACAAAGCTCAACATCCACTTAAAAAGGAGATATTTTATTTAACAGAAATCACTTTCAAAAACTACAACGAACGACTCGTTTTCCGGGATTTGACATCACAAATACCGATGAATTGGACGAGACCTGGTTGAGCTGCACTAGAGAAGGCAACCAGTGTTATCACTATGTCAGAGACATGCTAGCTTTCCCAAGGCAGACAAACTTTAGAGTGGGTACAATCATCCGGGTTTAAATCTCAAATTGATTTGATTTTGACGCAATATTTACACTGAACCTCTCAGACAGCTATGGTAAGGGGCATGATATTTCCCGACCAGGCGCCGAGTGCTGTCAATCACAACACACACTGGCCCAGCTAACCAATCACAGCACATTTTGTATATCAGAAGGAGGGCCTTCTTTTTATACAAGAACTGTTCGAGCTGTTCATGACAGACTGGGAAGAGAGTGTTTTAATAATGTAAAATGTTTGAAAAATAATGTGTTTTTCGAACAACCTAGTATGAGAGCCTGTTCTAGTACACCCCCAAAACAAAATCAAGACTTTTTAAAAGACCATAATAGGACAACTTTAAGTAGAACCTCCCACTTTTTGTAAGATTATTATTTTATTTTTTCAAATTTAAAGCACTGTTCAAAAGTTCAGAGTCAATTTTTTTTAAATGGTTTTGAAAGTTTCTTATGCTCACTAAGGCTGCATTTATATATATATATATATATTATATATATATATAAAAAAAACTAATTTTAATATGTTTAAAATGTAATTTATTCCTGATGGCAAAGCTGAATTTTCAGCAGCCATTACTCAGTCTTCAGTGTCACATGATCTTTCAGAAATCATTCTAATATACTGATTTGAAGCTCAAGAAACTTTTCTTATTGTCAAAGTTTAAAGCAGTTGTGATGCTTAAAGGTGCCATAGAATGCAAAAATCTCCTTTATAGGGTGTTTGAACAGTTGTGTGGCCACAGTGTGTGAAAACAACCAACCTCATTGTTTTGTGATTCAAAAAAAAAAAAATCATAAACAGTCTCTCTACACAAGCAGTTCCAAACTATGACGACATAGTCGGTGAAAGCCCCGCCCATTTGTGACGCTCTCTGCACTATTAGCATATACACAGCCCTGAGTGAGAAGCTGCGGTCCTCCATTACTGTTCTCTTGCTGGAGCTGCTGGAGGTACAATGTCAGCGCCAGAGAGCCATTAAAAGTGTCGTGTGTTGGGATGCACCAACGAACATGGGCGTCTCCATAGACCACTGAGGACACGGTGGTTAAATTTAATTTTCAAAGGAAATGTCCCAGAAAAAAAGGGAATGTCCTATACTTTGTGCTTACATTTTACTGCCTCACAAATGAGGGTCAGTTCAGCGCTGGAGCTGTCAAATGATTGCTTCTGAAAGAGAGATTGATCCCAACACTTCGTGCATAAACTTCCAGACTCCAGACAAAGCAAACATCACGCCTCATATTTTGTTTTCTAAAAAAGCTTTTTGGCTCTCTGTAAAGCTAATGTTGCTAAAGCTACCATTGTCTCTGCCTGTTTGCAATAATGCTGTTTTGGCTCACACCCTAAAAGTGGCAATTTTAACAAGCTATAAAAAATTCTCTGTGGGGTATTTTGAGATAAAACTTCGCATACACACTCTGGGGACATCAGAGAACAATTTAAAATATTGTATCAATGCATTCTATGGCACCTTTAATATTTTTTGTGGAAACAATGATACATTTTATATGATTCTTTGATGAATAGAAAGTATAAAACAAAACAGCATTTATTTGAAATTAAAATCTTTTGTAAAATTATAAATGTCTTCGCTATCTCTTTCGATAAACTGAATGCATCCTTGCTGAATAAAAGTAAATCTATTGGCCCATCGCCCCCAATCCATTTTTCTTATCGTTGCTACATCCCTGCACAGTCAGTCCCCCGGATCAACCTGTGGTTAAGCACTCAAGGGCACTATAGTGATAGAAGATCCTAGTAACATCATGAGAGAAAAACCAGATGGTAGATGACGTTGAATTGAGAAACACAGTCAGGCATTGTGTTCAAAGCTGAATGTTTTTATCTTGTCAGACAGGTAAATCCAAAAGAAAGGAGGAAAACCAGTAGAGCAGGTCTTCCTGTTTTTCTACATACCTTTCTAGGACACACTAATTATAAGCCCACCGAGAGACAGACACACACAGATTTCTACACAGCTAAATTGAGGACAACATCAGGCCTCTGTTTTAAGATGGAGCAGTGCAGGGTAGGATTCGCACTGACTGACATATGCCTGTACCATTATGACACATTTTTATCTCATCACTGCATTCATAGGAATGTGAAAACGCCTTGAGATCTCACACTTAGCATTGACACGTGTGGTCAGCTGACTCATGAACCCGCAGCAGCTAAACACTGCGTTAAGCACAGCTCATCCTCGGTGCAAGCTGTTGTCAGAAGTAGGCCAGACATTCATTAGGCAGATTATATATTCATTATAACTAAACTTACTATGTAATATGAAAATTGAACACTACTGTCAGACACTGTTAACATTTCTTTAGAAAAAATCTAAATGTCAACTTCATTTTAATATGAGATCTTGTCATTAAACCTCATCATTGGCACTAATAAATGCTTAAAAATATTGGTACCCTTTCACTCTTTTCATATAAAAAAAGCTTGAAACTGACAAATGTATTTAGATTAGAATTAGAATTTTCTTTCATATTTAATTAAACTAAATATTTGAATTTGATTCAACTGGTAGTTTTGGCCCATTCATTGTGAGCAAATTGCTCCATTCTCTCAGGTTTGATGGGTGCTTCTCCCAACAGTTACCCTGCGTCTCAATGTGCCTGCTTATACAATGCCCTTAAAGTATGTACTCTTTTGGTGAAGATAAAGTACACACTTTTGAGTGTGTAGTAGAGGAGTAGGCAAGCTTTGGGACATACTATCACGTCACACAATTGCGTCTTTAAAGGACCGCTCTGTCGCACCTGTTACCCGCACCCTGTCACTGTAAACTGGCCTGTCAATCATCTCGTCACGGTTAACATCCTCCACATTTCATTTAATTTAACTTCCTACCGTATTGGAGAGAAAAGTAGCAGCCAGGCGCGGGTCTTTCATGCGAGAACTCTGCTCATATTTTCTGCATAATGATGCATTTAAAAGTTAATGAACAAACGGAATGTTTATGTTTATAAAAGTTCACATTGCTGTTGCAGATGAAATATAACACAGATAACAATAAATAAATATTTTTTACCAGGTTAAATGTTGATTATTAGTAACTCAAACCCCTTTTTGTAAACATCTCTAACCGTTGATCGTACGCATTCGCCACATTTGTAGTTTTTCTAACATGTTGTATTAGTGTTTGTAGTTTCGACAAAGCGCAATGGATTGTGGGCAATTTTAGCCATTAGAGTGAGCATGGATCCACACTTCAAAAATCGACCTGAAATAGTAGACCATCCAGGGACTTTCGGCATAGTCTTTTCAACATACTATGCTTTGGGACACACTTATTCTAATCTCACATACTATTTAGGATGGATAGTATGAACATTGAGACGCAGGGTTAGTTTCAGATGTTCAATTGGATTCAAACCCAGACTCATATTAGGCCACTTAAAGGGATACTTCATCCAAGCTGAAGAAGCGAATGCGCTCAGGAGGGTTCAGACTTTGTAGTGAATCAGAGGTAAAAAATTATATAAATACTGTACAGTTTCTTGCATAGACCGATCATTTCATGTCTTTACACATCAATGTATTGTCACGAGCCGCAGTGTTTAATTTGGTTTGTTTCTGTATGTTTTTTTGACTCTCAAAGCCATGATTCCCATTCACTGACATTATATGCCTGACAGACTGCAACGGTTTGAGTTAAAAATCTTCGTTTGTGTTCTACTGAAGAAACAAAGTCACCTACATCTTGGATGCCCTGGGGGTAAGCAGATAAACATCAAATTTTAATTTTTGGGTGAACTATTCCTTTAAGAACACTCCATAGCATTTTATTTTCATCCATTCTTAAGTGCTTATTAAGGCCTATTTTGGTTCATTATCCTGATCCAAACTTGATAGATTTGACAGATCTCTGATTTTTATGATGCCATGCACAGGTTCAAGGTATCCAGTGCCAAAGGCAGCAAAAAAGACAACAAAACAATCTTGTATTTTCTAACATGGAGACCATTTTCATTCAGAGGGTGACAGGTGGTTGAACTCAAAACTGTTGCATTTTGTGCAAACTCTAATTGTTCTTTCACATTCACCTTAATTTTTAGCATTTTAGCATATCTATGTATCGTAATTTTTAATTCATTTTCTTCCCACTGCCATGTCCAGGAACACTGGTTATAGTCATCAAATCAAATATTTCCTAAAGGGTACCAAATATATTATCCAGGCATTTTAGCATATCTATGTACTAGAAAAATTATTTCAGTTCTTTTCACAGCTTTAAGTTCCACTGCAAACAAAACTACATGTGTTGATGACAAAACACTTTTTAGAAATAAAAGGTGCATTAATGGTATTAAATGCAAGAGAACTGATACTCAACTGCTGAAAACATGCCTTGATTATTTTAACCAGAATTTGACTTGACTCTTTAATCGACATGAGGATTCCTGATTTAAAAAGCACTTATTGAGATATCTATCAAATATCAGTAGAACTGAATTAAGGAATTCAAGGATATAGCGGATACCTGACGTAGAGGGAGCGTTTCTCACTGGTGCGAAGGGAGCCGGAGCCGGAGCTCATGCTGCTGTTCATCATCTGCTCCCTCAAATCGTGGATCTTGGACTCAAAACGACTGTATTCTGGAAAGAGACAAGTCACACAATCCGTCAGCAACACCTATATTTACAGTGATATTCCAGGCTTTGCTCAAGGTTTTATGAGTGGAGGTGCTTGTAGCACAGGGCAGAGAAGGAAAGCTCAGAAGCTTATTGAGAACTGATTGATGACCTGGAGAACAGATGAATATTAATCATGTATCTGCATGAGCTATACGCTAATATCTCCTTCCAGATAATTAATTATGCATATTAATTAAGCAGAACATGCACTATTCAGTATAAAGGAATGAAAACCTCCAACAAATGTCGGGACCATAATCATTTTTCACAATGAACAAAGCTTTCGTTTTAGAGAGCAGCACTGAAACATGAGGGCCAATTGTTCAGCGGTCTTTTAATTAAACATGTACACCTCTGCTGCAGTGTGGTTGGGCAACTCATAAGCTTAGCAACCAAATTACACACTGAAATGCATGGGCAAACAAGGATAATGCATAGCCAAGGAAATACTACTGTTTTCTTATGCACTGGGATTTACTTTGTAAGTCGAGTACAGATCATCTATAACAATGACTATGATTTTTAACCTGCTCCATAACCTTTGTATCCAAGGATCAAAAGTCAATCTTCTGAGCTTTCAAAAAACAGAAACTGAGGCAGGAATTCCAATTTTTCTGAGAATATGACAACTTAAACTCATAACGGCAGTAACTACAAATCTAAAGCTCAACACAAAGTCAAAACTTGGACTTCATTGTCAGCAGAAACTGCACCTGCAGGGAGCTCTTCTGTAAATGCCCCGTCTGTCACAAATGGGTTAACAACATGCTGGAATGACAGGGCAAGGTAAAGTAACTTGACACCACCTGCCTGTAACCAGGGGAACACCCCAGCAGAGAGGTGAAAGGAAAGAGCTCGACAAACCTTTTGAAAAAACAATCATAGCAAAAAAGAAAAGCTAAATACTGCATTAGAGAACCTCGTTTGCAGTATAAAACTTAGTATTCTAATTAGACATCAGTAGCTTCAAAATACACTGCACTCATCTTGTACAGAATAAAGCAGAAAGTAAGCCACCTCACTGGTCAGACACTCTACAGGTAATACAACACATATGACAGATGACACAGCTGGGTCCTCTCAGTCTGTCAGACACACAATTCACAACATTCAAAAGCTAATGCTAAAGCACAAGGTCTTTGTTAAGTGTGACCTGTCAACATAAGATCTGGGGAGAATCTGGGCCAGCTCCGCCTCACACTCACATGGCCTCAGTTGCCTTCATTATGTGCAGGGCTTTTATTTTTTGGGAAGTTGGGATTGGCTGCAGGCTGCCTCTTTGTCAATGCAGTTATATAATATTGCAGCCATGTGCTTTCAACGTGAAAGCATGTATAGGGACTAGGTTATGATAAGCACTGCCCTCTCAACAGGCATGCAAGTTAGAATCATAAAGAACTTTAATGCCAAGTATGTTTGCACAAGGAATTTGTTCTGGTGACAGAAGCTTCCGGTTCACAGATACAAGAACAACACACAGATAATACAAAATAAAGATATGTGAATGAAATACACATATGTATATTGGTCTACACATAAACATATAAATTGACAACGTTTGTATGTACCACAAACAGATTTTCTTTGTGGAAATCTGATTATTTTATCTGATTTCTGAATTAATGAGGAATGTGTAGCATCTTACAATTCCATATAGAAAAACATTTATTATAATAATGTACAGCATATAAAAAAAATGCATATTCATTTTGTGATTTGCTAAAGACTAGTCTTAAGTGTTATTAAATCATTCATTTTTGAAGATTATCTTTTAAGTGAGCATTAGATGACAGCAAAGTCAATCTCATAAAAATATGAAGAACAACACATGCACAACTAAACATGCATTACTGGTCAATATAAAAAAAAAAGTCAGCCAGTAACCATTATAGTTCAGACATACTAGCCATCCTTAAAAAATAACATATTATACATCCCTAGAATATAAAAATAATATTCCTAAAAGAACTAAACTATCTCCAACTTCATGAAACATTTATTTTATTATGCCAAAAACATTAAAAAAAAATAATGCAAGTGTGACTGTTGTAATTTTTTTTTGTTTAGGGTTTTCTTCCTTATTTTGGTGTCCAGATTCTTTCATTTTTATTTATTCATTCATTTACTCATTCAACATGGAGCTATAACAGCTATTTTGCAAAGAAACAAGTTTTGATTGCACTTAAGTGTTTCAGTGCATTATTACGTAATGATTAGATAAAAAAAGATGATAACCGAAGTAGCGACAAATCTTTGTTTTTTTCTTGTTTGGTTGTTGATTGGATAAAGGCAGATCTGCATGAAAGCTTACAGTTGATTTTAAGAAAGGGGCGGCATTTAAGAGGAAAAAATGATTGGAGAAGTCTTTCATTTCACTGGCATATTGGTTTATGATATTCATTAAAAAGTACACGGTCAAAAAAAATTAAAGGGGTCATATGATGCGATTTCAATTTTTCCTTTTTCCTCTTTGGAGTGTTACAAGCTCTTGGTGCATAAAGAAGATCTGTAAAGTTGCAAAGACTAAAGTCTCAAATCCAAAGAGATATTCTTTATAAAAGTTAAGACTCTGCCACGCCCCCCTAAAACGGCTCGTTCAAACACGCCCCCACATCTCCACGTCACTATGTGGAAATATTTGCGTAATGCGTCCCAAATGTTCAAGCAAAGAAAGGCGGTGTGGTTTCAGTAACCGCAGTTAGTGTTGAAGCAGCCATGTCGAGGAGATGCTGTGTGTATCTAGGGGAAAGCAAAAGCACTTTATTTGGCCTTCCGAAAGTAGAGGCATTTAGGAAGCTTTAAGATTACTTACAACAGAACAGCAACGTATCGTGGACGACCGTTTCATGAACCAGAGGAGGTAATTCTGACTTTGCTACGACAGTCTGGCACTTCTGAATCAGCTACTGTAAGTATGTTTTGTTATTAGAGTATTTGCTATTGACTGTTCAAATGCAGAGTTTTGCGCGTTGTGTGTATGTGTGCGCGCGCGTGTGTGTGTGAGAGAGAGAGACAGGGTCACACCACGGAGTCAGCTGTCTCAACCGTCCGTGACTTGTGTACTGCAAATACATAGGAGCTTCATCACTGTGTCTGTCAAGCGACTCTGTTCCCCTTTCGGCTTGAACTGATGGTAAAACTAAGAACATTATTAACTGTCTTTACATTTATTTTGAAAGATGAAGTTCACGATTATGGAAAGGGGCGTTACATTTCCGAGGAGTGCTTGCGGTGTTCAGCCAATCACAATGCACTTGGTCAGTTGGCCAATCAGAGCAGACTGAGCTTGTCAGAAGGAGGGACTTTGTAGAAAACGACACGTTTGAGAGAGGCGGGGCATAGAGGACCAACAATAATGTACAGTATTTGAAAAATAATGTGTTTTTTGAACATTAAAGCATGTCAACATATTCGGTTACACCAAATACACAAAATACTTATCTTTACAAAAGCATCATATGACCCCTTTAAATTCACAATAGGTTCATAACATGAAATTAGAAAATATAAAGGGTAAATTTCCTTTTAATGGTTTAAAATGCATGTCTTTTATGTCCATTATTGTGGAATGCAAGGCCAAATAAGAGAATGTATTGTGCACGTTTGTCCCTACTAGACACAAATGCTTCACGGTTCAAGTTCAATCACTGTCCCCTAAGTTAATGTATGACAAGGGGAGATCAAATTTTAACAGAAGCCAGTCTACAAATAGACTCTGTCCCTTTCTTACACACACACACACACACACACAGAAAGAAAGAAGCCATAATGTCTCTCATAGTGCTGATTCCCACCTCATTCAATGAGCTATTCTGGCACAAATTAATGTGTCACTTCTATTTCTATGTAGACGTAAGAGCCCTTGGGAGGGAGAGGCAGACCATTAATACTCCAGGAGCATCTGACTAAGGAGGAATATGGGGGAGAGCATGCCGAAACAGATAACTAACACTGCTGCATTCCTGTCATTGCTCACATAGACACCAGAGAATGAACTATACACTGACATACTAAAGATTAGTTACAGTGGCTATTAATGCACTTCAAATCTTGTCAAGGACTATAATTGATTTCCTATCCTCTGGGACAAATGTATCCAAGTTTTCTGATTGGTGTTTACAGCTAGCTAACACAATCTTTGACACATATTATTGGTGTAGAGAAATTATTCGAACATGTCAAATCATAACAGGCAGCAGCGACACATTTAACATAAATATATATATATAACATATAAAAAATACTACAAAGCTTTCGTGTTGTAGTTTCCACTGAACTACAAAACGACAGCGACGTTTAACATTTATTTCAGTAAAGTGACTTCCTGAATGGGCCCTTCCCTGCACCTGTCCTCCTGATCTCTGCAGGAAGCTCCATATAATAACGCATTAAACAAACATGACGGCGAAGCGTCAGGCCTCAAAGTGCAAATATCCCGGATCAATTATTATGACATAACTGAAGTTTAGTTCAAAGGTGAACTACCCTACTCTTCATACTGAATGAAAGCACCATATGCTTATGATAATATAAAATATGAAGCACCAAATGACTTGCTGCTGTGTTTTGTCGTGTTTATGGTTTGAAAACATTTCTGGCCAATCCTCGAGCAAACAGTTTAATGTTACCTGTGTCGCCCAGCAACACAACCCTTCACTGATGAAACACAATAGGCTAGAAACAAGCTTCACGACGTCAGGCCAACGGCTGAGCAGCTTAATAAGTTGTTTTCATTACTTTTTATTCATCTTTAAACGCACTACACTATGGTGAACATGTAACTGGAGCCTACAGAAATCCCTCGTGAACAAACAGCGACGTTTTCCTTTTCAGCACAGCTTATTGAAGCACATAAAGCAACTCTACTGTCAGTTTAACGTATAATAAAACCGTGCTGTGTTTTCCATACTTCACGCAGATATTTCCTGAAAATACTCTATGAATATGAGCTGAGGTGATCTTACCCGGCGGCTAAAGCGCTGTGTTCAGCTCAACCTCTCGTTGTCCAGCTCACCCGAAAAAAAACATTTCAGGTAACGTTAACGTAAGAAAAAACGAGTCAAACAAAAGAAAATAAACTAGCGAATGCTGCACATCGGCGTGAGGAGGAAAAATGCCGTTTTCTTTAGTTTCTATTCGACACGAAAGGTAAATAAATAGTAAAGAGTGTTTAATGAAAATGTGTCGGTCTGTCTTGCTTCGCTCCTCCCATTCCAACAGCGGCACCTTCTTCTTTGAAACCGAGTCTCACTCGCGCTCGAGACGCGGGATTTCAACCCGTCCCGCTCACGCGACCAGCGCGCGCTTATTCCATATCTCCAGTCGAGGCACTCTCATAGTGAACTAGCAGATGAAACCTAACCCTGCGCCAAAAAAGAAGCTTTCAAACGGTGAAGTCTGGCTCTTCCTTCACTCTGTGGATGTTAGTCCATTTAGTTCTTTCCCCCTCTTTTTTTTTCTCTCAGGTTGATCCCTCCCACTAGTTTCATCCCAGTACTTACTTTCATTCAAGAGAGAGAACTTGGGAAGTCCGACTCGTTTAATTGAATCGGTTCTTTTGGACAGTTCATGTCAAAGAACCGGGTTCAGTGATTCTTTTACGTCATCGCACGGCCGCTGACACCCGGTGTGGCACATTAAAAACGTACCGATCAAGCCACATATTTTCAAATAGTTTTCGTTAGTTAAGACTTTTCCAAAATCCAAGACTCCTAGTTCAGTTTGTTTACAGCCATGATTCATCTCATAAAAATACATTTAGAATCTAAATATCATTTGCTGCAATTAATTGCTTATTGTGAACCGGATCAAACGATTCTTTAAAAAGATTCGACTCAAAAAAGGATTCATTCCAGTGAATTCAGTGAAACTTCAATGGCAGTCATGCTGTTTATCCATGCATAGTTGTGAATGAAGTTTTATTATTGAACATTTCACTGAGCAGAGTATGTCAAACAAAAATCTACCCCCTCAATTTTACAAAAGCCAACCAATTATCAGTCATGAATGAATGTCTTCATTTTCAAATAAGGATTCCTTCTCATAAAACTAGGCGAGGCTAAGTAGTTCACCTTTCTTAAAGGAACATGCAGTAGTATGCCACTGTGATGAAGTGATTACAGAAGAAGGCAAGACACAACAGGCACACATGGGTGTGTGAAGAGCGCGAGAGTAGTTTGGGGTCTTGATGCAATAATCCCATATAATATTTCTAAGTACAAAGGTGATCTTTTCCAAGAATCACAGTTTAAATAATTTAATTCATTGCTCTTAAATGAATCATTGCATATTTTAAGACCCTATACAAAGCTAACTTGCATTCATCAGCTCAAATCTCCTCTCATTGCTAATCTCATGCATTGTCCTCCAGGGAGCACAATTTCTGAAAGAGCCACTCTACCTTCTGGTCTGTACTGGGCAATGATGGTCACCGTCTGTCCAGCCCTCTTCAGTGCAGCAGCAGCCTGCTCATGGGTAGCATTGCGCAGGTTTACACCATTCACCTGGGACAATACCATGGTAACAGATTAAAACAACAACCCCCACACACTCACACAAATCACATGAAGTAATGTCTGCGCTAAGACTTCATACCAATTTAAAGAGCAGATTGTATTAGGAATCATAAAAAAATCAAAACCATATAATATACACTAAAGAATATATGTTCAGGGTCAGTACGATTTTTTAAAATAAATTAATAATTATATTCAGCAAGTATGTATTTTATTGATTGAACGTGCGAGTAAATCAATACAGTTCTTTCTATTCATCAATGAATCCTGAAAAAAAATGCATTATGGTTTCCAGAAAAATATTAAGCAACACAGCTGTTTTCAACATTGATAATAACAAATGTTTCTTTAAACAGCAAATCAGCATATTAGAATCTGATACATTTCTGAAGGATCATGTGACACTCAACACTGGAATAGTTACTGCTGAAAATTTAGCTTTGCCATCTCAGGAATAAATGACATTTTATAAAATATGTATAAAATATTTTAAAATTAAAAATGTTTGTTTTTAAATGCAATAATATTTCACAATATTTCTGTTTTTACTGTATGTTTGATTAAATAAATGCAGCCTTGGTGAACACAAGACTATGGAAGCTTGTTTCCGCCATGGGATAAAAAAAAAAATATATATATATATTCCATGGTGGAAACTGGCTTCCATATAAGACATTTTATAATATAATTCTTGTAATTTAAATGCTGTCCATCTTCACTATTTGAACTTGAGTTTCATGGACAGTTACTAACCGACAGGATGCGGTCTCCTCTCCTCAGCTCTCCGCTCAGGTCGGCTGGCCCGCCTGCCAAGATGAAAGACACGAAGATGCCCTCTCCATCCTCACCGCCCACAATGTTGAATCCCAAACCTGTGGAACCCTTGTGCAGCAGGATCTTCCGCGGCTCCCTGCCAAGGAGAATGACAGTGTCAAAGATCAGGATGGACTCGGACCACCACAGCAGCAGGGAGAGGATGAAAGACAGACATATATTTGCAATTAAAAAATAGAAATATAGTGGAAAAAACACAGTAAAATGTTTGAGAGTGGGTTGGTTTTTAGACATGTTTCAAAAATATTCACAAAGCTTAATTCATCCCAGACTGCAGCAAGAAAGAATGAGAATTCAGAGGTCAAAGGAACAATGCTAATGTTTCAGTCTAGCCAGAAGGTAAATTATTATTTTGCATTTCGTTTTCCTCCTGTCATTTACAGAGAGTGGAAATCGAGATGAACAGATTCATGAGAGCACACAACGCTCTAGTCACGACTAGAGGAGACTGGCAAACTTTCGTCCACAACAAAGCTAAACAGCAAGTGTTCCAGATTTGTTCCAGAAATGAGCGCTAAACACATACACACCAATAGCTAACACAGTTTCTCACTCTGCACAAAACGCATTCACACACCTGAGCCCAACCCCTGCCTCGTGCAGGACTGCGGTACTGTTTTAGAAGCCGTGATTCATCTGCAGGCAAAGAGGCATTCCAGACTGCCCACACACCAGCAAGACTCGACTACATTCAGGGGACGTCAAAAACCTTTTCCTAATGTACTGCAGAATAACACACAAAAACCAGTTCCCAAAAATGCAACACATCCACATTTGTAGTGACAGCTCTCAGCTTTCAGCAGTGCAGCATGCATGTTTCTCATTAGAATTCTGCACTACCACAGAACTCAGCTGGCTCTCGACATGAGCCATTCCATCTCCATTGCCCATGGTACAGCTTTATGATGCTGAAAACAGTACTTTTATGTGAGCAGACAAGTTATGCTTTAAGAAAAGTGTTTTGTCCATATATGAAACAAACACAATGAACATACAAACTTAATGTGGTGTACTGGAGTGTGAATCAATTTACTGAGAACCATATGTCCATAAATTTAAAGAAAGTGGTAAATCACCTTCTTTCTTTCTTTTTTTTACCTTTGTTTATTACATGACACACTGTAAAACCATGGCCTGCCCGACAGCTCCCTGCCTTCTTCCTCTCTGATGGGTCTCTAGTACACAAAGTTATTTGTTACTTCCTCTCTATTGCAGTCTATCTTGCTGTAAGTTGACAAATTGCTCACGCACACTCATTTTGAACATGTGCTAAACAACTGTGGCTGATTAACTGGAAATACTGGAACAAGTATTTTGAGCATGCAGTGTAGAGGTTGATACTGTACTTCACAAACAAACGTTATAATTAAACCTGTTAAAACCCTGAAGATATACCAGACAGGGTTGTGAATGATTCAGAACTGAAAATGTTTACTCCCTTTTAGTTCAAGAATTTCCACAGAAAACTGAACTGAAATGACACAAAACTAAACAAAACTTTGTCAAGCCAATATTTCATTTTCACAAAACACTGATAATGACAATAAATAAATTCCATGTTGCAATTCCATATTTGCTTCCTAAATTTCAATTTAATTTCTAGCATACAACCTGGATTCCAAATGCTTTCTTTATTAAACACTAAGTTCAAGTTAAATAAATAATAATCAGAAGTATTAAAATGAATTAAAACAGAGGCATATGAAAATGATTTTATGTTAAATGCATGAATTAAAGGCAATTATTATTAATGTCTAGATCAAACACTTATGTCTAGTAATAAATGTACTATTTGTACTAAATTGAGTGAATATATTCTTTTATTAAAAATACGTGCTGGGAGATTAGTACTAAGAATTTATTTAAAATTTAAAATTGTACCCAAGCAAATAAAGAAATGAACAGTGAATATGTTGCTATTGCAGAGCTGTACAAGTCAAAGCTTCTTGATACACAACAAGATAAAGCAGTTATCAGATGCAAACAGTCACCCACTCAAACCATTACCTGGACCTACTGTACCTGTTCATGAGGGTGATGCTTGTCCGGCCTCGTCTCTCTACTTTGGACTTTACCATTGGCAAGGAAGACGAGATGTTAACAGTGAACATGGTGCCTGCCGCTAACTACCCAGCAGGGTTATGAAGAATATTATCCCAGGACTCTGTATCTCACTCAAGACCAGTTGTGAAGTGCCGTACGTGTATATGTATACTTTCACTAAGTGTAGGGGGAGTGATGGAAAACAGCACCAAATCGCCTGTCATGCTGTCACCCCTTCAGCAAACAGGGTAAGACTTAACTCTTACCAAGCCACATCAACATACTCCTGCTGTCCACCACAATAACACATCCTCAATGTTGACATTATCGATCAGGAATTGACTGGATCATGAAAAGTGACTGTTATAACAATGTCTAAGTAGCTATTTATTTGGATATTTGGTTTATTTGGTTTGATAATTTATTATGAAATAATTAATTATTATGCAAGTGATCCCAGCATCACTTCAGAGCAAGTTACTATTTTGTAATTTAAGATTAGAAAGACTGTTTTTTTTCTTTACAATACCTTGCAAAAAAAAAATTAGTTAGAATAAGACCAGAAATGTGCAATAAGAAAGTAAAAGGTGTCTGTTTTGTATATATGTTGTCTCATCTACCTTATTTTGCAACATGGAAGGTCAACTATTTTCTGTGAATGTATTTCCGATTCATTAGCTGCTGTAGGTAAATAATAAATAACAAAGTGCAGAAAATGTTAAAACGACTTGTGCTACAAACCAGTGTTTGAAAATTCAGTATTCTGAAAATTATAGGAGAAATACTGGTTTGCAATATCAAGCAGCATAGCGAGCTATTTTGTTCAGCTAAAAATAACAAAAGACATTGACACCAGAAGCCTCAAAACATTCAAGTCACAAATGGCCATGTCTGTTCTTATGTTTAAAACAAGGTAGATATGGCGGATATCAACTTTTGCAGAGTGTTTATTGTTGTCACTCCTTCTCCAATAATCTCCATGGCATATGTGCCACCCCCACCACCACCACCCCACCTTTGAGGCACAGTGAAATTTCAAAACTTCATTGAAGGATGACCACAAGGCTCAGAGGTTTACAGGATTGCAATGCCCCAGTGAAGTCTGTCTGCTTCTCTTTCTGCTCTAAGTAATTGGCTCTGGTTGGGTGATTAATGGTGGACACAGTGGATACTGTTTTCCGGAAACATGCAGAGACATAATTCTCCCTGGATAACATGTTCTCTTTGGCAGGATCACAGGTTCATGGCTTCCATGGCTGCTATAGGCTGCTCTCTCTCCCTCTTTCTCTCTCTGCTTTCAAAGCTCTGGGTGAAAACCACCGATCTCTTCCTCAGAACACACTACTTCAGTCCCATTTGACTTCATGCCAAGAGACGTTCAAGATATTTCCAGCCTCTCTGAGCAGCTAAGAATAAACCAAGTGTGTCAACAGTTTACAATCAGGTGCTTCACTGAGTAAAGCTGCCAAAAAGTACCCCTGCTTCAGTTATATTGACTCCCGCCGGTTATTTACACAGTATAAACTAAACCTAATGAAAAATGATGAAATGACTTGACATGCATTGTGTTGGTTTATTGACAATGATGTTGTAAAGATTTAGATTCTGAATTGTCAATCGTACTGAGAAAAAGAAGCTTATAGTTTTAACTAGACATAAACAGTGTTGACATGTACTAATACTCTAGTTTTATACATTACCGTTCAAAAGTCTGGGCCCCTACATGATTTTCTAAATGTTTTGAAAAATACTTTATGCTCACCACTGCAACATTATTTGATCAAAAGATATACAGTAAAAACAGCAATATTGTCAAATATAACTACAATTTAAAACAACTTTTATATTTGGATATTTTTGAAAAAGTTAAATAAATAAATTAATTATTCCTGTGAAGGCAAAGCTGAATATTCAGCATCATTACTCCAGTCTTCAGTGCCATGTGATCATTCACAAATCATTATAATTTGACAATTTGGTTATACATAAGCTTATATATATATACTGTATATATATATATATACTATATATTATATATATAGATATATATATATATATATATATGTGTGTGTGTGTGTGTGTGTGTGTGTGTATATAATTTATTTTTATTTTTTTGTGGAAACCATGACACATTTCCTTCAGGATCCTTCAACAGAATTTTTTTTTTTTTTTAATGAATTTGATCCATTCAGTGCATCCTTGCTAAATAAAAGTTTCAATTGATTTAAAAAAAATTCTAAGTTTAATTATTATTATTATTATTTTCTTTATGTAATTTATATATCCATTATAGTTTGCAACCTCAAACATAACCAGATAAACTGCAATGCACAGCTTTTCAACACTACATCTGCTTACAAATTTAAAAACTGTTAATAGAGGTAAACTAAGGTAACTAATAAAGGTTACTAAGCCCCTAGTGTGAACTTTACCTCCCAAATAAAGACCATACAAATAGCTGGTGCACCCCTACCCTGCAGCGCTTCTTGTGCAAACAGTTCTGTCTAATCATTTCTTTCTTTCCCAAAATCCCCAACCTGTATTTATTAGGATTAATATTCACCCTGTTGTGCATGTGGCACACTTTAGTCATGAAATACATCAAGTCTCACCAAGTAATGCACTGATGTAATGCACTGAACAGAAAAAAACAGAAGAAGCCATTTTTTAAAACCATAATAAAAAAAAAAAATGGTCAGGAATGGTCCAAACTATTTGAAATTTGAAATGGTGTGTTTCTACACATATCTATGTCTGTCTGACTTTGTGAGTGTCTACATGTGTGTCCATCATTTGTGAACATGAGTGTGCGAGCAGACTGTCATTAGCCTGTTCGACTGGCGGCACGGCTGATTGTTTTCTGCAATCCGAATGGTGGGTGGAAGATCTCCTTAATGTATTCAAGCTTGTAGAGAAGCCAAGAGGCCGTTAGTGTGTACTGGGTCAGATGGAGGGATCTAAATGTGTCCGTAACTGCCATGCTAGTGTAGGGGAAGCACAGATGGGCAGAGGGCCTATCTGAGTCTCTCCTGTGACTCAGTCATGTACACAAGCACACACACACACACTGGCAGAATCCTCCAGGAGTGAACTGTCACTGTACACCAACACAAAGTATATATGCCTGTAAACAACTTATATTAGCCTCTAGGGAGACCTCCAGGGTGATTGTGATAAGGTTCAGACTTACTTTGATAGCTTAGTTTGGGACAGTACAGAGCAAAGTGGGATAATACAACACTATTTATGTACTTTGGTAGGTGTAGCCCTGTGTAGGTTTAAATATTGTGCTTCATACTGTATACGTGTGTGTGTGTGTGTGTGTGTGTTTGGGCTGCATGTCAAAGGGAGTGTGTTTTCATGTCAGCACATTATGACAGACTGTCTAAGTGTATCTGTGTGTGATGGGCATTGGCAGAGCACCCTGTGTGTGTGTATGTGTGTGTGTGTGTGTGTTTGTGGCCTGCTTTCCCCATTCAAATGAATCATGACGGCTTCAGGAATGTGCGCCACTACTCATTTGTAGTCTGACTGCAGAATCAGCCTCTCACTTCCCAATACATTTATGGTAAGAGCAGGCCCTACTGTTTATATTTACATAACTGCAACAGAAGCCGAACATTCCTGTGTTGGAAGGTTCCATGAGTGTGTATTTATGTGTTTGGAGAATAATAAATCTTTTGTGACCACTCCTGTCTTTGTCACACCTACGCCAATGCTACTATACACACTGATGAGCATACAAACATGCACGTGCAGGATGTCAAAAGGTGGGAGGACAGTATTGTTATATACATACATGATCACACACATATGCTTGTGGGCACCTTGTGGAAGAATGGCTCTGCATATAAACAAGAATCCTTCATATTGTGTTGATTGTTGTTCTAAGTTGTTATATGGTGCTGGTAGTGATCTCTGAGTCAAAAAAAAGCATAGTGTCTATGATGGTCTCTTTATGGCTCCAGTACTTCAGTGTCTCTGGATTCTACCAGCCCAAAATTGTAGGTCCATCTGTTAATTCCACACACTCTTAAATAAACTGCATGATCTGAAGTATCGATAAGTGAGCTGTTGACGAGATATGTGCTAACGTTTAATATGATGGGTGAGGGTTGTTAAAATAAATTGAATGATTAGCCTGGTATATTGTAGAGCCTGTACTACAGTACAGTATGTATGCAAGGATTAAACAACAAGTACTGACACAGTGGTACGTAAAGTCACAGTACATCACTCAGACTAAGACTGCTTCAGAGAGCACACACAAAACACCAGGACATTATATGGGCTGGTAAAGGAGGATGGCTGAAACTTACATACTATCTGAGATCATACATAAGTACAAAATGGGCAGGGTACGAATTGGGGGGAGTTTGGTTTTTCAAATGAAGTCAGAACAAAAAGCCTGCAGGCTTCTTCAAGATATTTTAACAGCAGTTTCAACAACCAAAAAACAAAACAAAAAATAGTGTAGCTAGTCAGAATGGGTTTTCATTTAGTCACGAGTAAGACTCATGAGTAAGACTTTCTAACAAATTTAAAAATTAAAACAAAAAAAAACAAAACAAAAAAAACTGATTGTCTACAAAAAAAAAAAAACCCTCCTGAATAATTTTCACACTGAAAACACAACAGACATAGTTAGACCGGGACTGAAAGTATAAAATCCTCATTCATTTGAGACTCTATTGACTCTAAAGATGCCTAAAGGTCTGTTTACACCAAGACAAATATTTGGTGTGAAAATTTGGATCAATAAACATTTAAATTGAATGAATGTTAATGTATTTGTTCAGACCACCATGAACATTTGCATGCCATCAATGTGACAGATTTTTTTTTTTACAGAAAGGTGTTCTAATCTCGTTTCCATCTCACAGTGAATAAAACTGGCCATCCAATTGTAATTTGTGCATGAGTGCATTTGAAAAGTTACATCTGAGAGAGTGACAGGGTTCCCACAGGGTTCCTTTTTGACCAATCAATTTCCATTACTTTTCCAGCTGTTCCAGGAAATGCTGATTATTTTATAGATTGCACTCATCATTTTTCTAGCTGGTATTTTAAAGCCAATGTATTAAAAAATAGACTATATTTGCTGTAGAAATTTCTTTTTGCATGATTTTCCAAGTATGAAAATGAAAAAAAAAGAAAATCCCCTGGTATTTCCAAGTTTTTTTCCACGACTGAAGAAGTAAGTCACCGTGAGTGAATAGATGAATCCATGTACCGTTACATAGCGCTTTGCGTCCCAGGATAACAAGTGTAGTTCTGCTTTTCTAAGTGTGCCACCTACTGTTGAAAGTGAAAGTGAATCTGCATTTTCACTTAGCCCATCTGCCGTCTTTTACACATTGATCTGAACAGACAAATCGCATACGAAAATCTGACCAAATTTTTGTGCCAAACATTCATGTTGGTGTGAACAGGCTTTAAGGATTCTAATACCACAACATTCTCTCCTTCTCACTGTAAAGGTGTACGCTACTCAGGGCAGGGAGCCATTTCGCGTCAAGGCCTTACATGTGTCACGCTGCAGGTTGTGCTGAGGTAGGGGGAAGGAGGGTGGCCGCGCGGGGGAATAACTGTCAGGTAAACTAGGCTGTGCTAAACTAAGCCAGGCAGAGCGAGAAGCAGTGGTTAGTACCTGCCGGTGTACGGGACCAGGCTTTGACACAGAGCAGGTGGGGCGGGGCTGCAACCCACATCCCCAGACCCCCTGCTGCACAGACGGGGGGAGGGAGGGCTGGTGTCCCCATGAGGTTTGTGGATGGCACTGTAAATGGGCTCGGCCCTATTGGAGGTACAGAAATCACACAGTAAATGGGGCGCTTTCAGACACACAGAGACAGCAGACACAGAGACATACTGTATGAAGACATGTTTGGCACACACATGCACACAGATGGAGACAAACACACACATGCAGAAGTGAGGATGCATTCAGCTGGAGGGGCCCGGGCTGACTCACAGGTCCAGAGAGTCCATGCTCGGAGAGGTGAAACTCATCTCATGTTCAGGCAACAGTGGCCGTGACTTCAAAACATTTGACCCCATGCCAGAAGCATCTCTTATATCCAGAGTGTTTGTTTGCAGTGTTGGGATTCGTGTTGGAGACTTTATACACCCAGTCATGTTTCGTTAAAGCAATGTTCACAAACAAACCACCACAGAGAGGCATTACACACCTCGTAGACGTTCTTCAGCCCACTCTCGACACCTACTTAATATCATTTTTATTTGTTCTATCTTTGCCCAGTTACATCATAAAATGTGAACAGTATCGCCAAAAAGAAATTAAACAACTATAGCTGAAGAACTGTAGCACAGGTTGTGGGAAAACAATGTATTTTTCTAATCAAATATATATATGGACATGCATGTGTTGTTTTTTGTCATTTGTGCATGAGTGCATCTGAAAAGTGACATTTGAGTGAGTGACAGGGTTCCCACACTTTTTAACCAATACACTTCTATGACTTTTCCAGTCATTTTCCTTCAAAGTTTGGTTTATGTTTTTATTAATAAAATTACATATTGCACTCACAATTTTTAGCTGATTTTAATATTTTGGAGGTATTAAAGAAACTATATTAGCTGTGAAAATTTCCTTTTGTATGACTTTTCCAGGCCTGGAAATGTTAAAACTTCCTTGATATCTGCAGGTTTTCCATGGCCGTGGGAACCCTGGAGTGAAGAACTGAGTGATTGTGAGTGAATAGATGAGTAAATCTATGACTCTGACCTGGTGAAGTCCTCCTCCCCCAGCATGTGGCGCGGGACTGGGGAGTACCTCGAGGGGGTGGCCTGGGGCGGCGGGTACACTGGTTTAGGCTCCATGCCTCCCATGTAGGCCATGCTGGAGTTGTGCCCGACGTGGTTGTCCACCATGGTGGGGAAGGCTGGAGGGAGGCCGAGACCAGTAAAGGGGAAAAAAGGCAGATGATTTAACCAGGTAGTCACAGAGGACCAGATCATCTTAAAATGTGGTTGGGACTGTAGATGTGTGTGTAACACAACAGCGTCATAATACATAGTTTAATTCAAATTGTAAAAAGAACAATTTGACAAACACAACTTAAAATCACACAAACATTCTACTAAAGAATGTAGCATTCTAACTCAATCTATAATGCCTTGGTTTTTGGACATTATCAGCACAAATCTTTTTTTGTTGTGTGATGACTGATACAAATATAATATTTAAGAAACCTGGGTTAAATTTAATCCAGTTATCAGGCATCACAGCTACCAAAAAGCATGTCTGATTGTGATGGGCATATACACTCCCGAAAAGTTTTTGGTTGGGTTTTTTTATGTTTCTGAATTATGTTTAATTGATTACTGAAAACTATCAATACAAAATATAAAAAAACTAACTTGATCAAAAATAATAAAATTGTGTAATGTTATCACAATTTAAAACAACTGTTCTATTTAATTCAAGCATTTTCTATTTTCTATCTCTTTTCTATTTTATAATTCTAGTTAAAATGTAATTTATTCCTATGATGCGAAAGCTGAATTTTCAGTAGCCATTACTCCAGTCTTTAGTGTCACATGATCCTTTATAAATCATTCTAATATGCTGATTTCATTCTTAAGAAACATTTCTTGTTATCAGTGTTGAAAACAGATGTGCTGTTTAATATTTTTAAGGAAGCCGTAATAATTTCTTTCAAGATTCTTTGATCAAAAGAACAGCATTTATTTGAAATATAAATATTTTGCAACATTATACAATAAATGTCTTTACTGTCACTTTTGATAAATTTAATGTGTCCTTGCTGAATAAAAGTATTCATAAAAAAACAAAAACAAATTGAATGGTAGTGCATGTCCTTTATTATCTAATCAGAAGAGAAAATCATTATTGCTGGTCTTCACTGGAAATTGCAGGTTACTTTAATGCATTTCTGTCTGAAAAGGATTCATGCTGATATTGTCCATAACTCCACTTTGCATTTTGGAGTGCAATTTACTGTATGTACAGTATTCCTGGATTAAGCGACCAAAAACTCTGTACGAGGAACAATATCATAGGTGCACTTTCATTGAGAGACTTTCATTAAGAGACTGACACATCTATTAAATTGAACAAAATATATAAAATAAAAAATATGTAAAATATTGTAACAAAAATGCCAAATACAGTTTCATGGCCAGTAAAAGATATTCAGCCACCATTAGAAGGTATAACAAAATATACATTTTGGCCGCTGTGTGCATTTGTGCAGGTGGATTGTGTGAAAGCTTCATCTCTCAGTGGGAGGGAGGGATCGGTGCTGTGATGGGAGCAGCAGTGCAGTGTGTGTGGGTGTCTGAAAACAGCGCCCACTGCTACACCACAGTACTGTTACAAAACTCCACAGCACTCACACGCACTGCACCACTCGCTTTCATTACAGGGTTAAAGATAAAAGCAGATAGGGACGTAGGTTATATTGACATAACTGGCAAGTCCCTTTCACGTTTATCAGTGCAGTAAAAATAGTCATAAAATGGACCGTTTTTAAGCTCGTAAGGGCAAAGGGTGGATGGAGATCAGCAAAAGCAGGTACGTACTGCTGGAGTAGTCTGGTGGGGCGTACATGTCGTTGAGATGTACTGGTCCCGGCTTGGCCACTTTCAGATAGACCATGTCTGAAGTGTTCTTCAGGGCGGCCACAGCCTCCTCATGACGCACATCCTGAAGTATAATGTTATTCACCTGCGAAGGCAGACAAACACACACACGCATGTTACATTGGCTGGTCTCTGAAGCGTGACTCAGAATGTTCATGACAGCACATTTGAAGTTGTGGGAAGGAAGCGACTGGAGCGGAGGCCGGATGGCCCCACACTCGGAGACGACGCTCCGTTCTCCGGCTCTCAGCCGTCCGGTCACAAAAGTAAGGATGAGAGGAAGCTGGAAAGGCGTAGTGCTTTTTCCTTTGTAAGGGCACCTACTTTACACACTACAGAAAGCTCAATATGTAAAAAAAAGAAAGAAACAAACAAAATATGATTACTACAATAAAAGTGCAGACCAATTCTAGGCACTCTGTCCAGAAAAAAATCAAAGTCACTGACTGAAACCATAATTTTCAAGAAAGGAAAAGGAAGTAAAGGCACACTTTACATGTCTGCAGTTATGGCAGCCATGACTGATGGCTGCCTTTTAATTATGACATTTATTACCATGTCATAGCCTGCTTAGTCCCTGGCATGCAAGTGTTTCTCTTTATCACAGCTGTGTCCTTGTTTGAGTTTGCGCTCAGCTTCACATCAATCACACTGTGGCCCATAAACCTTCACACATGAGATATATCGTCTATAATACGACATAATAGCCTACAACAGTGTCTGCGTTCATTGAAGCATAAAGTAGCTCACTGGAAAAAAAAAGTCCTGCAAAGAAATGCAATGTGTGGCTTTACATACAGTACACTACACAGATGCATGTGTGCAGGTGAAATCTTACAGCCAGTAGGCGATCGCCTGTCTGCAGACGTCCATCTTTCTGTGCCGCCCCACCTTCGATGATCTTTGTGATGTAGATACTGTTGTCGCCAGGGATGTGCTGGTTGCCTATACCTCCAGCAATACTGAAGCCAAGACCTGAAAGAATGGAATGGAGTTATTTTAATCAGGAAATCAGTTCTTACAAGGTTGAAGTCGACACAAAATTTTATTTTCACTGCATTTTATTTTCTTAATGTGGAATATTTTCAAGAGAAACAAGCAATTCAATAAGAAAAATATGAAAATGTGCACTGATGCAAATAAGGTCAATCTGTATTCAAAAATATTTCAAATTAATTCAGAACTGCTATAATAAGGATACCGCACATAATAGCACCCTCTATTGCATTTGTCCCAAATAAGTTGGTGTGCACATTTAGCTCCCCTAACCTTTAGGCCCTTTGAGTAGGTTGACCTCCAAAATGGTCTCAGGAGGAGCCTGTCTTCTGCGCACCAGCAACCTGACCACTGGGCCGGCCTCCTTCAAAGCCTCTACTGCCTTGCTGTGCACAACCTCTGACACGTCCACATCATTCACCCGCAGAACACAGTCATTTACCCTGAGACACAAGAAGGGATAAAGCAATATAATAAAGCAATGTAAATATAATGTAAATATAATATAAACAACGACATTATACAACATCCCCACACACAAAATCAAAATGATTTGTTTGTGTGAATTCATTGTTCATCGTCAGTAGTGTAATGATGCACAAAGCACCACTCACAAAGTCACTTTCCGTCGTCCAAGCAGAATTCTGTTAGTAAACTTGCCAAATTCACATGAAAATTTGAACGTGTGGGAAAATGTTATGCAGAATTCCCAATTGAATGGATTGAAATTACTGGATTTTAAAACTTTATAACTTCTCCAAGCACCTTTAAAAGTAACAGCAACTCCATATGCAACAAATAAAACTGGGAACTTAATTTCAATAGTTTGGCATTAGCATGTTGTCAAGCTGACATTGTTAGTAAGCTGCTAAGCTAATACTCTAATACAGTGGTTCTCAATTCCAGTCCTCTGCCCCCCCCCCCCCCCCCCCCCCCCCCCCACCCCAAGCTCTGCATATTTTGTATGTCTCTCTTTGTTAACACACCTGATTCAGATAATCAGCTCGTTAGAAGTGAGCTCCATGCATGAACTGTGTTCCCATTAAATATGGTCCCTACACAGTGTTCATTGCTCCCTACTTCCTGAGCGGGGGAAATCTGTAGAAGTTTACTTCACTTCGGCACATTTATTCACGGATTTGCCCTGCGCAACATCTTCACACACGGACATCATATACCTCTGTAAATAAATACAATTTAAATTCACGTCTCGCACACTTCAATGTACTTTGAATGGAACATATACGTTCGCGACAAACTGGAATCATGGTGGAATATCCTGTGATGTCCACCTCGCAGGGCACTTACGTTCGAATAGAACAAACATCTGAAGCCATAAGAGAAACATACAAAATGTGCAGAGAAAGGGGGGCGAGGACTGGAACTGAGAACCACTGCTCTAATAGTATAAGAATGCTTAGGAAAACAGTTATTTTTAAATTACAAATAACTTTTTATAGATACTTCACTATTGAGGTTTCTCTCGCCATGTCTGCAATCTTGGATTTATTTTTCACCAAACTTGTCAAAAAGCATTGCCTCCACCAGCAAAGGATATACAGTTTGCAATCCAGCCTTAGAATTTGGCCAAATTAGGCAGGATAATTAAGATGTCTAACTTTTGAAACAGTGGGGAGGCCGCCTATGATGCTTTAAAATAGGCAGCTCAGTAGGTTTTGGAAAAAAACTAGAGTTGAACTAAGAAATATTTGATGCTGAGAGATGGATCACTCACCCTAGTCTCCAATCCATGGCAGCGGCACCTCCTGGGATAATCTTGGTGATGAAGATTCCTGGATCATCAGGAATGTGTGGATTATCCACACCTCCTGCAATACTGAACCCAAGGCCAGAGTTGCCCTATTGACGACATACATGAGTAGCATATTATAGACGAGGAAATGCAGAGTTTTCATAAAGATTTGTGGATAAAGTTTGCATCTGCTTTTCGGAAGACACCTGGCTCTCAATACTTTGTAAACATTATCTAGGCAGGGACAGTTTTCTGCTGCTAAATATAGTAATTTGTGCTGCGCATTTCAAGAATCCAAAAATCTTATCCGTTTCCGCCTATTTCCTCCCTCCGTACTTCATCACTTCGTACACTGCTGTTTTCATTCCAGTGCCAAAAAGCTGAAACAGGCTGGTCTGTCTGACAGTCACATCTCAAAAGACAGGCCCTAAAGCAGACAGCTGAGAAAAGACTTCACTTTATTATTTTCTATAATTAATGAGCAACGGTCACAGCAAATTAGTGCAGAGTGAAGCTAAGACATCCCAGTGCACCTTTCCTGCTCCAGAGCCACTGGGAGAGCTCCCACTAAAAAAGCGAACACACCCATTGACCTTTAAACGTGTGAGATCTTAACATAGTTTATTTAGGCCTCAGCGTGCAGAAATGGCACTTAGAGAACAGCCCTGCAATTATGCTGAAAGCTCAGAGATGCACCCAAATCCAAAATCCACTGCTGTTTAATGCATGGCCTATGCAGATGGATTAAATTCATTTGCACTGAACAGACTTCAAGTATGAAAGTTTAAAAAAAAAAATACCATGCTAGTTCATATGATAATTCTTTTTAAGAACATTTTGATAAGAACAGCAACAGTACGTGATGAACCGCACGGTACTAGTTAACTGGTGGTAGATTTTCTATACTCTTTTAGTAGTCCAAAAATATTGTTAAAATGCAGTTTTTTTTTTTTTATTATTATCTTCAACTGACTTAGTTCAAGAAACAAAATCACAAAGTAACAATCATCACACATCTAAACATGTCTTTTATTGAAGGTTACTGCTGTTAATAGTGCAACTAGCATAAAAAAGATTTCATTTGCATGTTTTCATTCATTTCAATACATTTGACTATAATTTAATCCATCTATTACTTAATCATACTGATTTTAATGCTTAATGTACAAAGAATTTGGTATATCTATAGATGGATTGATCATTATATATGTTTCTAAAGTATTGACAACTGTTTGATACTAAGTATTGACAGAAAGCCTCATTCTCCAGTGATCACACCTTTTCATATACACATTGAATGAATTTATATACTAATACATATTGAATAGGTGATTTTATGTCTGTTTAATTAGTCAACATAAGTGTATTTCTTAATGTGACAAGTGATCATAACAATACTTTAACATTTTTCATTCAGCAGAACCAATCTTTGCTACTAAATCAGCTGATGTTCAGATTAACAATACTGAAAGTTTATTTTGGTGATTAAACAAAATTACTTTTAATATAATTTATAACATATAGTTTAGGGTTTTGGAAATGTACCACAGCTGTAAACTACATCAATTCCAGGCATTAGGTCAACATTTACTGCCATCTAGTGTCCAGGTCCCCATAGGTAGCAATTATGGACACTCATAAAAAAAAGCCATATAAAACAGCTGAATGATATTTACCCTCTCCAAAATGATTTCTTCATATTTATACATGCCATCACTCCCATTCACCTGTAATAGACAAAAGAAAAATAACACACACTCATAAACAGAGTAATTAGACATGATGTAATGCCAACAAATTACACACAAGAAGGTCACAACTACAATTAGTCAAAAAAGCTATCAATTCAGCGCAGTAAAAATGAGGCATAGGCCCGATAAACAGTCAAAGATAACTCATTGTAACAGTAACAATAATAATTGTACTCAACATTAAAGCTACTGTCCACATCTGCTGTCATTTAATCTGTACATATTTGTATTGTTATTATCTCTGGGAAAGGTTTGGCCAGGTTAAGGGGATAATTCCACGTGGCAGGCAGTCAGGCAGGCAGGCGCTACTGGAGGTGCTGAGAGCACGAGGCAGATACTTACATAAGGGCCTGCATCCAGTGAGTCTGCGTTCACAATGATGGGGGGAGGGTTTGCCTGTGAGATGAAGAGATGCACATTACCTCAGTGTGTGAGGCTGGTGGCTCACACGTATGCACACACAAACACACACACACTGTCATGAGGAGACAATAAATGCATGCCATGGGAAACAGTGGGTCTCAACAGAGCATGGTACATCATCACCAGATATGTGACGCTTCGGGGGAAGAGTTAGGACCGGACTGGAGGTGTGAAGATTACAGACGGCCTGTGGTCTGCCGCTGAAAGAGAACTGCAGTCGAGCCGAGGAGAGACAGTACTTCATGTGTTATTCCCCTCCGGCTAGTTTCATTTTTCATGTTTAAGCAATATCACCTGAATATCAGCAAGATTATGATTACACTACCATTAAAAGTTTTATTTTTTTTAAGAAATTTACACTTTTATTAAGAAACTATGTATTAAATGGATCGAAAGTGACAGTAAAGACATTTATAACATTACAAAAGATTTCTAAATCAAATCAATTCTTTTCTTTAGAACTTTCTATTCATAAAAGAATCCTGAAAAAAAAATATTATGGTTTTCACAAAATATTAAGGGGATGATAATAAGAAATGTTTCTTGCGTACCAAAATGAAGTAGCGACGGTTGAAAAGTAAACTTTGCTATCGCAGAAATAAAAAAAGAGACAGGTTTACTGTCTTCTTGAACAAATAAATGCAGCATAAGTGACTTCTTTCAAAAGCATTTAAAAAATCTTACCAACCCTAAACTTTTGAACAGTAGTGTACATTTAGTAACATTTAATCTTGTATTTTAGACACAACTGATACAGAGTGGCAATTATTTTGATTATTTTCCCGCTCTTGTAATGAAAATGTCTCCAGTTTTTTTCATCAGTGTAACACAAAAGGAGAAATTCCTTTTTTATATAAAGCATCTATATTCACCAGGGACTGTCAAGCTCTAAAAAGGTAAGAAATACCATAAAAGGACCATAAGAGTAGTCCACATGACTCGTGTGCTATATTTCAAGTCATACAATAGCTTTGTTTGAGGAAAAAGACCAAAACTCAAGTACTTTTGGTAGTTTGACAGTCACTATCTACATTCAAATACACAAGAACAGCTTGAACATTCTGCAGAATAATCTCATTTTGTGTTGCACAAAAGAAAGGAAATAACCTTACTGCCAAATGACACGGGGGAAATTACAGACTTTTTGGTAAATCAATCCTTTAGTGTGTAACAAAGGAAGTGGGAATGAACAAATTCATGCCCTCTTGTAATTTTAGGTATTGTCCATAGAATAGTCCATGCTCTTAGCAGACCATATGGATGAACTGAGGCAGTGGACCAACTGACATTCATGGCCTTTCACATGCAAGCCTTGTTGTGTTTGTGAGTATTGATCTGATTGATCTGTGGTGAGGTGATGCTGACAGGGCCGCCGGGAGACTAGTAGAGAAGAAATGGTCACTACCTCTCCACCCACTTTAGTAACTTGAAGAGTGAAGCACTAGATTATCACTCCAATTTACACTAAATCCCATAGAGCTCTTGTAATCAAGCCACACACAGTCTTTTCCAGTAAATAACATCTTTAAATACGACAAATTCACTCAAGAAACAAAATATTGTACGTTTATTTTTTAGCCAACTGTCAAATAATTTTAATAAAAACTAAAAAAAATATATAAAAAAAAAAACAAAAAAAAAACCATAAAAAAGCTCAATTTAAGATATATTATAAAACATATATAAAAAACAAAACAAAACAAAATCAGTAATTTAAATAAAGCTGAAACTAAATAAAAATGACTTTATTATAATCATTCAAAAAATAAATGACAATTTAACAAACTGAAATAAATAAGTTTAAGGTAAAGTACTACAACACTAAATTTAACCTATATTGTAATATAAAAAACTAATAAATAACTAAACTTCAAAATACAAAAATAAAAGTGAATTCAAAATATTAATAAATACTTTTATAGTGTTTAAATAACACTAAAACAAAACACTAATAAAAATCTTTTTTGTACAGAATTTTGCTTTCTGAACAAATTTAGCTTGTTTTAGGGATGTTTGGATATTTTTACCTGAAAACTGAAGGACAAAAACACTGATTTTGTAGTAGCCTACATACTCTTGCAGTTTACCTCTCTTAGTAGCCTTGCCATAATCCATACACACATTATGTCAAATAACACACATTTCTAAGATCATTTTGACAGCTAAATTTACATTGCGTGCACTGATGCTTTTAAACAGTGGGTTAGAACTACTGCAGACAGCTTTATATAATGTTCAGCTATAGTGCAAAGATATTCAGGCCCCCTAACTTTCCCTCTGGTTGTCATAGCAGCTGCAGCTGATTGCGATTCGGTTGCAGACCCTAAATAATTTCTGTGCCTCTCTTAGCCAGTAAAGACCTGAAAAGACCATTTGAGTTACAAGAACATATTCTAAAAGTGTTTCCCACGTCACCCCCTCTATTTTCACCTGACAAATTATCAACGGTAGTGTGTGTGTCCACTGTGATCTGATAGATAAATATTAAAGTGGTGTTAGCTGTCATTCTTAAAAGTCTCAGATGATGGTATGTGGGCTAATAAAATAGCAATTTCACACTTTAAAACATCTTTCCTATCATTATCATCAACCTCATTCAAAATCCTGCCTCACAACTACACTGTATATAAGTCCAGGTTTCTCACTGTTTGCTCTTGCTAATTGGCTCAAAAAAGGATGTGAGAACCCTTTTACAAAAATAAACACAACAGTGAAACAGTGCACTAGCACCTGAGTGCATCAGGTGTGTGCAAATTGTAATCAAAAGTATAAACCAGGAGCAAAATGACAATAATAAAAGGAACTAACTCACTTTATCATCAGCACTGTGTTTTCAGTCAAACATCATTTTGATATGTTAATGAAAAGGCCTTTATGACAAGTATACACCCCCTTGTATAGTTGCAAAAGAGAATAACATAAGTGCAAAATGTCTGCATAATGCCACTGTACACTATGTGAGAACATTCTTAGACAATAAATTATACCCCATACACTGCTGCAAATTGGCACGTTTGAGCTCAGAGGCACCACAGACAAGGCCGAAGCATTTTACAATAAGCGGCACCTTCTTCTCTCATCCATGGAGATGTTCCAGCACAGAGAAAGTGATGCAAGGAAACAGGTGAATATACAGCCTGCCATACAGCACCATTAACTCTCCAGATGCTAATTAAGCATGAAATGTGTTGCAGTAATGACACAACAGACCTCCTACGCTATCAGCCCTTAAACCCATCAGAAAAAGCCATCATCATGTTCTAAAGGATATGGGCAGTAATCTCTCTGTTTCTATCATACAACACAAGCAAACAAGATAAAGAGGATGGTAATCTCAGATGCAGTAATCTGGATTGCTGCTGCTGTCTTTGGAGGAGCCGTTGGATAAATGTGCAGCGGTATCACTGAGCTATGTGACAGCGATACATGACCTGAAGTGTCCATGTCCTGAAGAGAGGCTTATACCATCACTGCTCATAACTCTCTATCCCAGATTAAAAAAAGCAAGGGATGACGGAGAGGTGAGGTGGTGGAGTCACACAGGGGCGTCACCAGCCCTGGGCCTTCTGGGGTAAAGTCATCCAGAATTTATTTTGACTCGCTAATCTTTTTTTCACCCTACACAACTGCTGCTGTCCATTGTTATGCAGTGAGATATTCAAAAACAACATGCAGTCCAGTGCTTTGTACCTGCAGTGGTGATTCTGTTTAAGAAAAGCACAACTATGAGAAGCATGATGGAGCAGCAGTAGTGACAGTCTCTTAATGCTCTGAGCAGACCGGGTCTGAAGGTTCAGCTGAGCCAGCCAAATCGCTGTGACAGGGGCAGGTGAGCAAGTGGTGCCACAGCTGGCTGAGACTAGCCACAGCTAATCATACAGCTAACATTCACCCTTAAAGTTCAAAAAGAAAGTTCTGTCATCATTTACTCACCCTCCTGTTGTTGCAAACCTGTATGACGTTCAGAGGTATTTTGATAAATACTTTTTTTGAGCTTTCAATTAATGTTCAAAACTTAAAAATCACTGAAACATTTTTTCTATTTTATGTCCACAGCAGAGAAAAAAAACCTTACAACAGGTTTTAGAATGACTTTGAGAAAAGTAAATATATTTTTCATTTCATGAACTATCCCTTTAAAGGGAAAAGGAAGGACACAAAAATTTTAATTCTGTCATGAATTACTCACCCTCCGATGTCATTCCAAACCCGTAAGAACCTTCATTCATCTTCAGAACATAAATTAAGATGAAATCCAAGAGCATTCATTCATACCCTGGCATAGACAGCAACGCAACTGAAACATTCCCAGGCCCAGAAACATAGTAAGGACATCATTAAATAGTCCATGTGACATCAGTGGTTCAACCGTAATGTTATGTAGCAACGAGAATACTTTTTGTGCACAAAGAAAACACAATTCTTCTCTCTCTTCACCCTCATATTGTTTCAAAACTGTATGACTTACTTTCTTCTGAAGAACTTTTTTTTTTTTGCCCATACAATTTAAGTCAAATCTAACCAAAACATTCTTCCAAACATATTTTTTCTTTTGTGTTCCACAGAAGAATCTTGGAACAACAGGTTTGGATCAACATGAGGGTTAGTAAATTATGACAGAAACTTAAATTTTTTGTGAATGAAATAAGGCTGATGATACACGGGGCAACTTTTTTTGAGCAATGTGTTAGCCGCCAACAGGCAACCAGATGAGACACAGGGCCCAAGACCGATCTTAAGTATCCAGATAAGACATCTGTTATCCATTCTCAATGTGAAATCTTATCTGGATACTTAAGATCGGTCTTGGGCCCTGTGTCTCATCTGGTTGCCTGTTGGCGGCAAAACTGCTCAAAGAGTTGCCCCGTGTATCATCAGCATAAGACTTTAATTTGACATTTTCAGGGGATGATGCCCCCAGACAAGAATCTAGACTGATTCCTGATGTTTAGAAAAGCTTGCAGTCACATAAGACTGGCTTAAGAGAGGTGGGAATACAGAAGCAGCAGTAAGAAGAAAGAGTGACAAACAGCACAAGCCTGGAGAGTGTCCAGATGTGGCAGAAGGGAAAGTCTAAAGGGTACGAGAGGGATTAGACAAATCTGGATTAGATTACAATAAACCCCTTAATTTCCTTTTAATTCAAAGTCTAATCATTAAAGGCTGTTTTTTATGAGCCAGCTGTCACTGTACCGTTATCTCCAGCTGCAACCACACACACACACACACACACACACACACACACACAATAACATGCACACACACACACACACAATGCATCTAAACATCCAAGTTCTGTAAACACAATTTGACTTTCATCATCTACTTATTCAAACTCTGTCTTTGGTTTTCTCACACTGGCTTTGTGTTTTTCTATTAACAAACCTCTGCAACATCTACAGAACTGCTGTCAAATTGTAATATCTCCATGTGTGTCCACTGATGGCTCATCTGCCAGATCTGTCTCCATCTGCTTGCAACTAGGAAAGTCAATGAATAAACCATGTCTCTGTATCTCAAGTCAATACTCTGGATAGGCAGCTAATTATTGTAACTGTTGCTGTAGCTTCAGTTTGCTCATTAGAGGAGAGAATTTGCATTAGCTCCCTGCGCAATGCCCCTGTGTCAGGCTTTCCTAATTGGACTTGGCCAGAGACCCTTGGGACCCGCAATCGACAAAGGCTCTCATCTGAATCAAGACAAGCACCGGGGCACGCGCTTCCCAAATTGTTAAATAATCAATGTGTTCCTATGGCAACGGGCTACTCTGGCCGCTGCATTGACTGGAAGGAGCGGGCAGAGTCTGCCCTCCCTCATTCATCTCTCTTGGGACAAACGCTGGCAATGACGCCATGACGGTGGTCCATTCTAGCCACAAACTAAAGTGCGATTAACATGGCCACCCACCCACCTTCTCTTCATCACGGATCACACGGCGTAGATGCCGGCTATTGTCAATCACACCATTTTCTCAAGCCTCAACAATTCAATTTAAATTTCTAAACATAACCCTTTATATAAAGAAGAGCTCTTTTTATATAAAGAGGAAAACAGGACAGGATAATTATAGGGGGAAAAAAACATGTTTTTTTCAGCACTTAAAGGATACATATTATGCCCCTTTTTACAATATGTAATATAAATCTCTGGTGTGCCCAGAATGTGTTTGTGAAATTTCAGCTCAAAATACTCCACACATCATTTATTATATAATTTTGAAAAAGCCTATTTTGAGTGGAAGCTGTTTTTCGGGCATGTTTCTTTAAATGCAAACGAGCTGCTGCTCACCGCCCCCTTTTCCACAATAGAGCTGTGTCCTTACAGCTCGGACCTGCTAAAAACATCTGTTTTGGTTCTGATTATCATGTTTAGCGCAGATCATGGTTTTAAAAAAAAACATGAGTTTAAACTTCTTGATATACAGTTTTCTGAGAGCACACATCTGAAGCACAACACGGACACAAAACAGGCTGTCACAGCATGTGAGTACTAAACTAAGTTCTCTTTCACACAGAAGTTTATGTTAAAAACCACATGAGTAACAAAAACAGTCGGATATGTCTGTGAAGGAAATTGACTGGGAAATAAACCGCATGTTTATTTTAGATCTGTGTTGCAGCAGCAATATACAGTAAATAAATCAATAAATCCACTGCTCTGTTGTCTCCTCTGAGGCTGAGACTAAAAAGTGTTCTGGTCTCGTCTGTGCAGCCAAAGACAGAACAGTTAGTATGTTTTGCTCAAACTTTCACCATGGCATTAGAGCTGGTTACAGAGTTTTGTCGCTTGCAAAATCAAAATGATGGCGCCGTGGGTATAAACTTACAGATTAAGGGGCGGTAATATTATAATGAGATCCCTTTGCCACGTCACCAAGGGAGCTAAATCAGACGCGCTCCTTTTCTCAGATGAGAAAATTTTCAAAATTACTGGGTTAATCTTTTTCACATTTCCTTGGTTGGTAGATGCACCGGGGACCTGATTATAGCACTTAAAATTTTCAAGATATGTCACCTTTAATGGGTTTATATAATTATATAACCTCATTACACACATTTTAATGTAAATAATAATAAAAATTTAAAATATAGACCTAATTAATCTGAGCTTATGCACCTCAGTTTTTGAGTGAATACTGACAAAATTATCAACAAATAATACTTTTTTCACTCAAAATGTAGGTGCATTAGCTCAGAATTAGCTCAGATCAATGTAAACATTGTGCTAAAACTGTGCTAATTGACAGAAAACAAGTAGACAAAAAGATTGGTGATAATAGTGCATAATGAGATATTTACAAGCAAATTTTATTTAAAGAGCCCCGGTACCACTTAATACACAGTACAGTTAACGGATTTTCAGCACAGCACAAGAGGGATGTGTGCTTGAACCCCCGCAGTGCACACTGTTTTTGTTATTTTGTGCTGGTTGGTGAAACATAAATAACACAATTGCAATGCCACTGCTCCAACTACCATACAGATCCTTTAAATTACATTATACATCTATACGATAGTAATCATATATCTGTGCACAATATAGTAGCAGCATACTGACATTAGTCTGAATCCAACAGCAGTGTTAACTTGGCCTATCATGAGGCAGGCTCTGTCATATACCGTAACCCTTAGATGATCCCTGCGGGAGGGAGATACAAGGATTCATCGGGGGAGCAATTCATTTGGAGTGTGATAATAACTCATGCGGGGGCTTCATGACGCCGAGCGTAAAAAACTAGGACAACCACCGACGGCGTATGGCTGGTACCTAGAATCATGAAACTTGTAACTGCACTCGAGTGGTCGAACCCCACAAATACGGGGCATGTTTGGGTTCTGTTCCTGACAAGGAAGTCAAGATACCCAATGAAAGGCGTGAACAGAAAAGAAATAAAAATTAATGCTAAATATTTCAAAACAAGTACAACTTTTCCCTCTATCTAAATTATTCTGGAAATATGTAGAGAGGTAAACATAAGACCGAGGATTAGCTGTCCTCTTAGAATCCTCTCTTGTGTAAGGCCTCAAGGGGGTGTATAAAAGCCACGCTGCAATTCAGTCACACAAGTCTTAATTACCATGCAACCCACCATTGCGCCCTAGGGTACAGGTGCATCAGGGAACATCAGAAGGCGGACAAGTCAAAGCGGATGACAGGAATGCAGTGGGATCAAGACGAGGAGAGCATGGACGGTGTGTGTAAAAGAGTTTTGTTGTGTGTTTTGTGTTTGTACTGTCTAAAACAAGCACAAGCAGCAAACGATGTTGAGCATGATTTTAAACATCGGGGAAAAATGCGTGCAATCAAGTCGGGACAAGGTCTCAAAATGGCAAGTTCATTTTGGTTACCACAGCACCTGAACGGGTAAATCAAAAAAACTGAATAAATAATAAAAATGTATAGTTTGGCAAAATAAATATGAAAATCTGGTCATGCCAGTGGGAATTTCTGAACGAATACCTTAATCTGTCACTGTCACTGTCATTGCTAACCAGACAGGCGGGATGAAAAACTCCTAGACCGTGGCCGTAAGTTTTTTGATGGAACATACTAACAGAGTCACGAATATAGTATGGACATGACTGACGGTGTCGTAAGAGGACATAGTGATCCATCGTAGAAATGCCAAAAGTGCATAATAACCGGCTTAGGTATACTACACATAGCGTAGAGTGCCGCATAGAAGCGAGCCAGAGTTAAGTTGTTTTTTATCATTGCAACGAAAATTGCGGCATAGATACATTGCCGGATTGGTAGAAGCAATAAGTTGGATGTTCCTTTGCTCCTGTTTTCTCATGAAACAAAAATTTTCCTAGGGCTTTCAAAACATAATGTATCGACGGTACTATAAATGATCAACAGAGAAGCAAAAGAAAGAAAGAAAAAACGGCACATAAATTTGTACTATTTTACGGCATTTTTGGTTTTTTTTTTTTTGGCTCTGTTTAGGGGGGGTTCATCTATATGCTCTATGGGGTGCAAAGACGGGGGACAGTCAATCCTTCTTGCAATAATGTGTGTTTGCATTTCCTTTCACACAAAAACATAACAGCAATATGCGTTTGGCCTGCGACACCTGCGGTGGTAAAGTGACAAGCTATTTTTTATTGTTCGGGCCTACCTTTACATACTGAATTACAATGACACTCGTAAAGGGTGCTCCTTAAACAGTTAAGCAGTTTTTGTCTCTATCCTTTCTCAAAGGTCAAGTTACTGAAGCATGGTCCTGGGCCTGCGTGTTCTGTTTTGGTCATGGTGAGGCAGCTCCAAAAGAGCCTCAGCAAGGTTACCAATCTTACCTTAAACTAGTGCTAAATGATGATATTAAATATTACATGGGCTATAAATAACACCAAGCTATCCGCGAGTGTACAAACAAGTCTGCCTTTAAGCGACTGCGGTATGTAGGGCGGTTGTGCAGTCGTCAGTCTAACTTAGCGAGTGCCGCGGTTGGACAAGGAAACACATCATGCAAAATAGCGGTTAATATTCAATCTAACCCTGCCCTGTCTGATCACGCGACTGTTGCCAGGTTACGGTGAACCACTGCCGCAGCAGTGCTGTAATCATCTCTCATCATACACTGGTGGAAAACACAGCCTCAGGTCAACACTGAGATGAGAAGTCAGAGTGCTTCTGCATTCTATTCACTAGAGGCTTGAGAGGGAGAATCTGATATGAGCAGCGTTGTAGATACGCCATTGCATTCCTGCCTATGATTTATACTAAAAATGTATCTACACATTATTACATGTCATATAGAATGATGAAACGAAATAACAAGTGCTGGTTTGAGTGACCGCCGAAATGCCTCACTTCTTCTCTGCTACTGGCTGGTTGCTACCCCTTGTTGCTAAAGAGAGAGCTGTGCCCACTCCTCTGCGTGGTTGTCCTGTGCCAAGAATAAAGGAATATATTACAATCAGAAAAAAAATTTTTTTTTTTTTTTTCATTTGAAAGTCTGTGTTGTCTAGCTGTCATTATGAGAAAGTGTGACTTCAGGCCCTTTTTAATGTGATAGTTTCACAAAAATAAAATGCTAAATTCTGTCATCATTTACTCATATTGTACACCAGGGAAAAACTAATTTTCCTTCAAGGAACACAAAAATTAGGATGTTTTGATGAATGTTCCCACTTCTCTTTTCCAAACAGTGAAAAAGAAAATGGTGACCAGGTACTGCCATTGCTTTAAAATCGGACAAATAATAACTTCATAAAATACCTCCATAATACATGTACTGTATATACATACATTTTAAAAGATAAATGATTTAGATATGATTAAAAATTATTTATTTATATATACATTTACAGTGTAAAAGACAAATACATATTGCCAATCCAAACTTGACCTTTAGTTATATAAGGTTTGAAAGATTGTAATTCAAATTAAACTTAGCTGATTCAGCTCCTAAAGATCCATAAGTGGAATTAAAGCTGCATCCTAGATCACTAGCCTGTGAATAGACGCTGAATGACTCGCTGCGAGTCAGGTTGTACAAGTCGTAACTCTCAGAAAACTACCAACCTACAAGCTGTAATTACGAGGTCTACGAGACGTGAAACACTTTTTTACGCAAGTTGAAATCTTTAACGTGGGCAGTAATTTTAAATTTAATGGCTGGTGAATGCGGCATAAGTTACTGAGGTTTTATTTTTATGTTATTATTTTGTATTTTAAGCTATAATGTACAGTCATAATCAGTGGGTGCCACTTAAGTTTTCACTCTGGATCTCATGAGAGCACCAGGAGATTTGATTTGGTGCCCATTAAATATAACTATTAAAAAAATTATAAATAATAAGTGTATTGATTGCCACTTTAGTTTTTTTATAGTAAAATAATAAACTAAATATAATAAATAAACAATAATGATATATGTGATAACATATTTTAAAAATAAAAAATAGTTTTTAAATAAAAAAATAAAATGTTATTTTACCGTAATGCAATGTTAATATTTACAATAGAATATTTTCGACATCTTCAAAAAAACATAAAATCAGCAACTCTTTTATTTTGGTAGGTTGCCAGCAGGTACGTATATGCGCTGCTGTAGCTCTACAGCAGCGCGTCAGTAAATGAATTGATCACAGTTTTTCGCAATTTGCTTTGAAACCACCGCATACACATAGTCAGGATTTGTGCATTCAGCGTTCGACATGGAAATCATGAACAATTATACAGTTATCTTATCCTAGGGACGTTGATGGTGCATTACTAGCTGTACAACCAGGTTGGGCCTGCAAATGAGCAGCCCTGAACTGGTTTTACCCAGTGGCATTTTTTATTTTGGCCATGCCTGCACACTCCGCAGCGTCACTCACTTAGGTGCACCCCCTGGTCATAGTGAATCAGCACAACCCTTCTTTTACAAACCGTCTTATATTAAGTAAGTTAAGTACAGAATTTGTAGTGCGACAGGTTTGCAAAGGACAATGAGTGTGAGTAGTGGAATATATTTTAATTTTTGAGTGAAGTATATCTTTTATGAACTGCAATATAGTGAGCTGTAATTTCCATATTTCCATATAGCAAATCAGCTTTGCTCTGGGGCAGGCCTTAGCCTCTCACATCATGACCTTGCTGCATGTTACATCTCCAACAGTCACTTCTGGCAACCATAACGCGCTTGCCCCGTGCAGCAGGGCAAAAGTGCAGCAGACATGATTCAACAGGCTCAGACATTACGGTCTTTTAATAAGCTCTTCCTGCAAGCAGCTTGGGCACCTGAAGGCAGCACAGAGATGAGCACAGACACAGTTGGCACCCGTGCACACAGGAGTGCTGTCGGGGTCACAGAGAACCCAGTAAAAATCCTTTGAGGGCTGTGTAAAAACAACAAACAGAGATGACCAAAGGGCACCTCTGACCTACTCCATGTTTTCTCTCTTCCCGTTCTCCATCTCTCTCTAATCACTCTCCGCCGAGTCCTGACTATGGGATCAGAGCTACATCCCTGAACCTCTATCAAGCCCACATCGCTCCATTCACTTTGTGTGCCCTGCCTTCAGTTTGGCTGACCCATTTGTGTAGGTGTCGAAAGTGAAGAATTACAGTAAGTAGGCCAACGGCAAGAACGACAGCAGAAAAACAAGTGCTGTGCCACTACTTTCTGGTGCGCAATTATGAATACATTCAATGAGGACGTTTATTCCATATGCTGTTGTATTTACTGCCCAAATAGCAGTGAAAAGAGGCTTTGTTTTAAATGTTCGTATCACATCAGGGAATTGCCAAAAAACGATCTGCCTCCCACAGAGAGACCAGATTTGCAGTCTCCCTTGCAACACCTTGGACAGGAGACAGAGATATCAGAAACTGAAGCCCAATAGTGAAGATCTCTACTGGGATCAGAGTGACCATCACTGACTTTCACATTTTTGAGGACCCTATCACACCCACTGATAGCTTGAGGACACACAGACCTTTCGCAATCAGAAGTGGAGGAACTGTTGTACTGAGAATATGATTCAGTCCATCAGAGAGGATGTGGGCCGGGTGTTATGGTTAGGTAAAAGCAAAGTATATAGTGATCTAAAATTAAATGGACTTCTAATATCAGCCTATTTCATACATGTAGAGATGCATTTTATTTTGTTCAGGAGCCATTTACAGTATTCGCCATCTACAGAATTTCTGTTATGTAATAAACCTGGTCCATATGGAGAAAGCACAAAAAACTCATGCAGAAAGTTTTGCAGATTTCCACAGAATTGGAACATTCGACATTCACGGGTCCACCATGACATTTCCACACAAACCTCCCTTGTGTGTTTAGTTTTAAACATTTTTTTTGGCTAATTTCACTAAGCTTTAACATGGCAATCGCTGAATATTTGGACCAAAGTTTTGTGCCTGAAATCAACACAGAAATCTGGCAATAAATATATATATAAAAAAATCCTTTATTTTAAATCATGTCAAGATGCTATGCAAACTGATGTACTATAGTCACCGCGATATATTGGTTTTTTCATTTCAGTTTGTATTTTAGTGAGACATACATACATACTTACATACAATATTACTGATAACTAATTTGTAAACAGGCATGTATTTCAATGAAATCATAAACACAAAGCAGTGTTTAACAATTTATTAAAATTTTCAACCCTCTAAACTTTCACACATAAAACCCCAAAAAATAAAGCAATAAAAACTGCATAATATTTACACGCTTTGAAAGGACAATGACATTATGAAGATGGCTAGAAAACTTATGCATTATACAACCATGAAGACTGGATTCTGTCCATCATGAGTTAACAAGAAAAATCAGAGATCAACATAACTCAAAGGACCAATCAACACACCGAATCAGACTAAATTCTACATGTGCAGGCCAGGTCACTTTTTCAACAGATCTAATGTCAAACAGTCTTATTCCAGCTAACCAACTCTCCTATATTGTTCAAAGTCTTTTTACTGGGTTTGAGCTTTATTTAATAACTCATAACCAAAAGTAAATTACATAATTGACTCTTGCTCATTACTCCATATTCTCAGTGGGACGGTTTGACGAAAGAATGCTCAGAGGATGTAAATTGTATTTAGAGCTGTCAAGCAATCAGCCTTTTCAAAACGACACATCCTGGGAGGTTCATACATTCCACATAATTCATGTCATTAATCACCTTTCCTTTCACTGAACAGTCATAGAAAATACAAAGAGTGCTGCTCTTTTTTCAAGGCTGGTGTAGGGAGGTTCAAAATGTCATGGCAGCCTCACGTCCCCCTGAGGTTAAAGCATAAAAAATTTGGCATGATGTCACTGCTTCAGTGAGGAATTTTCTGTGAATGACCACATACAGTCACTCAACACCCGCTGGCAAAAATGATATTAGAGGTAAGCAGACCTCTATTGCATCATTCTCTCAGGTTCAAACGCTGGGCCTCGCCATCACGAGCTCTGCAGCGATTCTGTTGAGCATATGCAGTCCTTGGATTTGGCTGATTATATAATTGGAATTTTAATGTGGAATATTAATCCACTGAGGGCCACATTCAGTTTTATAAGCTGGCTGATCAGGATACTAGAGCGACTCCAGCAGCCTATTCCAAAGCGCAGCGGACTCTCTCGTGTTACACAAGCGACACTCCTGTACACCAATATACTAAAATAGTGGCAAATTCACAATATAGTGCCGTTCCCAAATATTATTATGGGGGTTAATATGTAACAAGATTATGCTGCAATGTACTAAAGAGCTTACATAAGCGTTCATGAATGTACGTGTATGCGTTTTTGAGTGTGGGGGTCAGGCTTTACCATCATTGTGGGGACACTGAAATAATAAACTTGAAATCACCTACATTTTGGGTACAGTCAAGCATCCCCACAAAGAAAATTACTTAATAAATGTACTGAAATAATGTAAAATAATGCCACAAATAATTCTAGCTGATATCAGATGTTCATGTAGTTGCAAACCACTAATATCTATATATATATATATATATATATATATATCACACACGTTATAATGAACAAAATGAAGAAGAATGTTTATTTTGAGATCTGCTAAAGATTTAATTCAACACTATTAGATTATTATGTTTTAAAATATTTAAATTTAATGACAATGTTTAATGCAGTCTTTAAATGATCATTAAAATGAAGTAATCTAAATGTCAAAAATCAATATGTAAAGTCCCTGCCATGATATAAGTAATTGCTAAATGGCTTTTGGTTTGAGATTGAGTTTGCGTTTTCAGAGACATAAAAAGTGACAATACATCTGGATTACACTTCTTTGTCAAGGATAACACAATAAAGTAACAAGAAATTATTTCCATTGTGATCCTAGACATTAGAAGAAAACAACTGAAAAAAATATATTTTCAATAGTTAACCATCCAAACTGCTGAAAGTGTCTATTTTCCACATGACTAAAGCACTGTAATCCTAAAACACTGTAAATCCGATCTTAAAACTAGTATATCTTGCAATGTATTTGATTCTAGAATTAACTTTCCGCAACACTTTCCAAGCCATATTTACTCCATTTAAATTATTATCCAAAACACAGCCAAGATAATTAACCGATGTTCTGTTTGCTATGACATAACTATTAACTTTGACAGATAAGTCCTTTGCATTATGCAAATTTATAATTTGACCCCAAAAGAATGGATTCTGATTTACCTAATGTAATAAAAGCTTTTTTTCAGTCAGCCATTCCTTCAAGCCTTAACAAGGTCCTCACCTAAATTTCTCCTGAATTCGTTCAGGCCTCCATATCTGCAGCTAAAAGATAACCAGCATCATATAAAACATATTTTTCTCACACATGCAGCCTGAATATCGTTTACATATAAGGCCTAATAGAAACAATAGCGGACCAAGTACGCTACCCTGCAGAACCCCATTAGTCACAATTTTACCATCAGAAAGTATCCCTCCCACTTCATCCAACCCAGTCGCTTTAGACACATTAACTGCTATAAAATATAACAACCTCTTCCACTGAAACTTTTACTAAAAGAAAAAGAAGTTTGCAACACAATTTTTCTTTAATAAAAACCTCTAACAAATTCAGTCCCATACATTGCTTGTATATATACATTCAAATACTTATTATTTTAACATGATTAACAATCAATCACAGTATATTAATCAAACAAGATTAATATAACATCAGACCTAATAGAGCAAATAAGGCCATATGCCTTAACAAACGCTTTAATGGGTGCCTACGTTTTCTTTCTTTTTGTTTTGTTTTCACTCTTCTGTTTCCTGGTATAGCCAACTGCACAAAGTTGTGATGACTAATATAAAATAATAAAGCTTGTTAGGTCTGCAAGACAAAAATACAGCGGAAGCATCTAGTGTGTGCGTTTAGCATCTCTGTGTCTTTGCAACATGTTACAAGTTTCTGTGGGTTTTGCAAGCAAATATATGATAGGTTAGAAATATGCATGTTAAATGCTTTAAAATTACTGCAGTCTTGTTGATCATGTAATTAAATGAATTATTTTCAAATGATGTGATTTTAAATTAACTGTAATAAATGTCTTTCTCCACATTTTACCAAAATTTCTCAAACTGACTGTAATGGATCATGAAAAAAAAAACGTTATATTTTCGAACAAGCATTTTATCTTTAAAATACATTGGCAATCAACCTACATGCATCATGCTCTACCTTTAGCTTCTACCCCGAGCTGTAAATGAATTAAGACAACCCATCCATACAAACTCAAGTGTTTAAATCAACACAGACTTGCTGTCTGCAAAACCATGTAACGGCGGGCCGATAATCCAGCACGTTATCTGTACAGGCTCGGCACAACCCTCCTGTATCTGTGGCCTGAGGCAGCTGGGACTCTCAGATATAAGGGATGTTCTGCTTGATTTGTATCTCTCTGGAGATGAAGAGTGAGTGAGCAAGTCTGTGTGTTGCGTGCCAGCTGATGTATACATGCAAACCATTATCACTCCATTCAGCCAATGTCCAATGAAGCCAATGAAATGTGTTAGAAAACATAACAGCTTCAACCTCTAGAGGGCCAATGATCTGATTAAAAAGCTGGATTACATTAGAATGCCCTGACATGAGTCACTATGCATGCAGCCTGAACACTCTTAATTTGTGAGCCAAATAAGACAATGCTGAATAAACGCTGCATATGAAAAATGAATTAGTGACACTTTCTAATAACATTATTAGTGGTACTCACAAAGGAACACAACACAGAAGCAGTAACCCTACGCAATTAAACTTTGATGCGTAACTCGTCCCACACGCTTACAGCTATGGACATGAATGATGCTACAAATCACGCAGCTGTTTAATGAGGAGATGTGCTATTACTTTTACTAAGCAATCACTTTTTTTCAAAACAATTATCAGCCTGTTGGATGATAAAAGTGATTGTAAAAAAACTTTCAATCAAGCTCTTACAGAATGTACAGTATCAGAATGAACTACAGATAAAACAAGCTTTTTGTGCTGATTTTGAAGGTGCAAGAGTGATAGTATAATTACAGCTGCTTTTTATGCACATCCTTTTAGGGAGAAATGAGACCGAAAAGACTATTTTGCATTACAGCAATGTGCAAAAACATTCTCTGAAAAAAAAAAAAAAAGATGCTATTTTTGTAGGCTGTGAAGAAACTTTTGAGGGGAAAAGGAATGAGAACAAGAACAAAGAAAAAAGAATAGGGAAACACTATGAAAATTGGAAATGTCCAGAAAATGGCTGAAGGGCTACTTAGATAATGCAAGCAATGAGAGATGAAAACACAGAGCATCTCTGCATTCAAGAAAAACTCTTTACTGACAGTCTCATATGAACATTATCTGAGTGGGATGAAAATGCCAGACAGTTTTTCTATTTTTAAAAGCCTCATTTGATGCAACTCAAATATTTTACAATGACAAATGAAAAATTAGGAGCCAAATAAACCATTTAAGTTGGGAAATTACATGCATACATTTTACATTATATTTTTTGTAGTGAATATAAAGTGAAATACTGCTTTTCATGATTTTTCTGTTAAGTTATATAAACTAGGTTTTTTTTCTAGTGGCAAGTTGTGTTCTAATTAACGCTGTCACTCTGGTGAACCTGACTGCATTTGTGCCACATAAATATCTCTCTGTTATCCCCTCAGTTTTGTGAAAGTATTTCAGCTTGTTTGAAAAAAAAAATTGTCAAAGGTGGCTGTATGAAATGTTAAAAGGGAAAGCTGTAATTGCAAGCTATTTCAATGTGATCTTAGCCTTAAACTGAGCTTTTTTTAGTGGTTGCTCCCAAAACAACACATAAAGTTCAACAATCAATCCAACCTTACAATTGGGTATGCAGTAACTATGCTAAAAATTAACCAATTGTATTTTTGTCACATATTTGAATGTTTTCTTTAATTAATCTCACAACACTGCACAGAAATGGTTCTCAGCCCCATTTTAATATGAATAATTATACGATCAACAATTATTAAAAAATGACTCAAAGTTTATTGAGTGAGAATAAATCCTATTGATTAGTAGTGATTCATGAATCTGTTTGACTAGGACGATTCGTACACAAATGGGACCTCATGGGTCATGCTGTGCAGAACGCCACGGCCAGTACTCTAAAGATATAATTAACCAATGCCTCATCACTAAATGAAATTTGATAAAAGGGCATTTCAGCACAAATATAGTTTTCTAATCTGTTCAGTTAATTACACTGTAATAACATCCACCTGCATTTAATGAAAGGCACTAAATGCAAGCAATTCTGTGTATAGAAATATTCTAGGTCTGCAATTGCTGTCCACTCATGAGTGAGTCCACGCAGAGGTAAAAGCCAAAAAGTTCTAAAATTATGAGCGCTGGAAAGCTCAAAAACTCTGTTAAAAGCACCCACAGACTCCCACAACACCAGAGAGAGAGTCAGAGGCTTGTGGATCAGCACTCCTCCAGTATTGATTGTGATGCATGCAAATTCTATGATCTTGTGTGGGTGTTTTAACGCCGGCCGGCGCAAAATGCAGCCACTGGCATTTGAAGCATCACACAGGGAGAGGGGAAGAGTAACAGCACAAAAGAGGGGAATGACTGTGCAAGCTCTCTAAAATTAGGCTCTAAAATTCATTGGGATGGTTAGCCCTTAAACTGAAGCAGCGGGAAGGGCTTTGTGACAATGCTGCTATAGCAAGCGATGCTTGTGCCGTGGCTCTTGTTGGCATGTGTACATGTCTGCCTTCCTTGTCAGGGTGGATGCATCCAGAACTGAATAAGATGAGTAAGCTGACCCGTTATTCTTCTGTTTTCTAGGACAGTCACCAATGCGATCAGCAAAAACAAGAAATGAACAAAGCAGGTGAGCAAACAAATAAACAGCCCTCTCGACTCCCCACCCCACGTGTGGCACAGAGCGGAGCAGGGGGGCTGCGCTCCAACAGGGCTGCCAGCTGAGAGCATATGGCTGACAGACAGTCAATGGCCATGAGCAATACAGTCACTCACATTAACACCCACACAAACGTATTTATATGGGGAAATATCACAATGTGTAAAGCTCACGCAGTGGGTTAGAAACATCCTGCTGCAGGTCAACAGATGACTTGAATCTTACTAATGTGCTTCATTTTTTCATTACAAGATCCAAAGATTAACAGACCAGCAATTTTTCCAATGCTACAAATATCATAAACAAACTCAGAGCTTGATGTAAGAGTGGCCCAATGGCTTGGGAACAGCATTAGACAGTTTTGGGCCAGCTGGGATGTCCACAAATTCCCATTAAAACACAGTCAACTATCTCTTTTTATTTTCTCAGGGACACATCTTTACCCTTTCTTGATGTAATAAAAGCCAACTCTAAAACAGTATGCATAAATATTGCAGTGTGCCTTCTCCTCTGTTTTATAGTGCATTTGCACTGATTTTCTATGCGCTCCTTCATCGTTTTTTTATAGAGTACATTTTGTTTTAGAAACAGGTTTATAAAGGCTTGCGTTTGTGTGTGTGTGTGGCAAATATTTTTGAGTAGGATGATGGACTGATGGATTGCATTCAGCATCCTTAAGCCTTCTGACAACTGAAGTCCTTAAACAGCAGTGAGAAGGCTGTGAAACAACGCACTCTAACAATCACTTACTGAGCAAATGTGGTAGTAGGTTTTTCAGCCTTGTAGATCTCTAGATCAATAAACATAATGCTACAAATGAACTGAGCTACTGTATATGAGTGTGGTCATCTTCCTGTCAAGGCCAGCTGCTTTAATAGCTGCATATGTTGTAGAGTAGAATACTGTGATATAGCAAGTCCTCTCAAAACAGACTGCACAGATAATATCACGGGATTTCTAGGTCAATGCATGCACAGTGAAAAAATCATATTGTGAAGTTCTGCATGTCAGGTAACTGCAGCGTCAGCAAATGAAAATGTTGTCATGAATATGCACAATCATGTCTGTAAAATGTCACTGAATTCAGCTCTCTCTCTCTCGGGAAGCAGGATTTCTAGCCTTCTTGTCGCTATGGTAACACCTAAAGTTAACTGGGTACCTATGCAGTGTTGGGTAGAATCAAACACTGTTCTCCTACAAGACCATGTTTCCATTTGAAGGAACACAGTTTAAAAATGTGGCAAGTCTTGGTTATCTCAGTAACAAATGTGCTATCCTATAATGCAAAAGCATGTGACAATGTCAAGAACTGTCAATGTCAAGAATGTTTTGCCTGTCAAACAAGGATGGGATTTTACTTCATCTGTATACATATCAACAATACAGTTATCGACAATATTAACAACACTTAATGTACTATACTGTATGTATACCTAATAATTGCAAAGTAAATTTTAGAATATTTTCAGATGAGATGCATCCAATAGAATTATACCTTACAATGAAACAGAATGTACCTTATATTAATGGGATTTACAAATATGATATTTAAGATTTATTAAGATAAATCAAGTATGATCACAAAAGCTTGATTTTACAGTAAGCATTTCTAAGCAACAGGGTCTAAGAAAATATATAGTGTGTGTGTGTGTGTGTGTGTGTGTGTGTGTTCTGTGTGTGTGTTCTGTGTGTGTGTTCTGTTGTGTGGTGAAAAAAAAGAGTCTTTACTGAAAACAAAGTATTCCAAAAAAACATAAATACAAAAAAAATAAGAATAAAAAATCTATATATTAATATACATTACACTTTTTTTATTTAATCTTGCAGCATTTTGTCTTTGCATGTGTGGCTTTATATCAAATTCTCAGTTCTCCAGAAGGACATATTATTGGTTTTGGTGGAAAGAGAGTGTCTCATGGGACCAACCCTAAACTGGTCTCGTCTGGAATGGATGAGGTAAGCCTTATCTTCCTCCACAACATAACCCCCACAACCCCCATCCCATTTTCCTCTCTTCAACCCAAAAACCCCACATTACAAATGATAAATCCAATTTGTTAAAAATATCTCACAAACCCAGCCTCCTCTCAGATACATTACTGTCTATGCTGATGTCTCAAACTAGCGATCCATCCGTAAGCACTCACATATGCTAGCCCTGCTCCTCCTGATTTATGACATGCATAATCAACTGAGGAACTTGGCTTACTCTGAGATCACAAGAGCACAGATATCACCTCTGATATAGCAGGGTGCACCATTTAATGAGATGCTTTATGAAAAAAAAAAAAAAAAGAAAGGCTGAATGTATTTCTGCATTCTCTTGCATCGAATGCACTGTGATGCCAGGCTTCATTCTAATAAACTGCAAATACTTGATCAGGATATATTTCTCATAAATTGGCTACATTGGACATCTGCCAGATGAACAATTAAGGCATTGTACTGCACGTAACTTAAATGGATAAATGTGATTCTCAAATGTGCCGTTAATCTTTCGACTGCTAGGAGCATTTACGCAGAATGGGTATACAACAACTTGTTGATAGAAACAATGTTATGTTAAAAACTTAAATTAAATTTTTTATATTCATGAAATACTTCTTATTCTACCTTCAAAGATTCTAAATTTTCGGTATTGCAATTTGGAGAAAGACATAAAGCTAATGGTCATGTCATTGCAGTAGTTTAAATAGTATATAAGCAAATTAACCCAACCACTCTAGTTTATAATCTCCCCCAACTGCAAATGTCCAGGATACTGGATAATGCTGGTTTTGATTGCATATGGCCAACAGTGTAAGCTGACATGCTTCTACACAATGCACTAGTCATTTAATTTAGTGATCTTACAAATAAAATAAGAATTTATAGATGTATTAATAAAAACATAATATATGGGAGCATATGAAAATGATGCTCCACACCGAATCACTAGGCTAAATATTTTTTAAAAGGTTTAAAATAATAATTGTACCTACATTTTTAGTTATGTGGTTTGTGTCTTTACAGAATGCTGCTTATGCAATGTGGGAAAAAAACTAATTCTACATAGGATAATAAAATGAGTAGCATTTTAAATACAGTGTCCATATGATCAGATTAACACAGTACCCAAGTTAGGACAATTACAAGCAACAGGACTAACAAAAACAATGTGTCATTTGCTCCAGGAAATAATAACATATTAAATGCATGTTGCTCATTAATAGTATTCACCACTTAACTCATGTAATGACGCAAGTGTAAGAGCTATTAAATATCCATTTTTAATTCTTCAATCATTTTTTATCCAATAAAATATTGCATGTAGTAGACAATAAAAATCACATACAAAAATAAAAATAAAATAATTACCCTGCTATTTAATATAAATATGCAGCATTAACATGATTTATTTGTTAAGTTTCATTTCTCTGGAGGACTGAGGAAGATAATGATCTATGAATCATCTATAGTAATGGTTGATCTTATGAATGAGACAATGAGAAGCTAAAAAACAGCATCAATTCCCCTTTCCCTTTCTCTAATTGTAATGCAGCCAGAAGACATACATGTCACATTCATTTCAAACATCGCTTGCATCATCATTTCAGCCTGGTCCAAATGTTTTGTGCAGCTAAAAGGATGGGTTCACAAAAAAAAACAAAAAACAAATGCACCTTCTTGATATGATGCAGACGCTTCATCTCTAAGATGGAGGCTGTCCTGTACCGCAGCTGGGGGTAAAGGCGAGGACATCTGATGACTGAAGTCTCTCTTAAAATCTGCTCCGTTCATTCCCACAGATTTCAAGTACACTTCAACATATGTGATTGCATGCAGTTCCTGAGCACATGTACACTGACAGACAGGAAACTGAGCGTGGACATGGACTGTAATTTCGTATTTAGTCCCATCAAGAAGTTATTATTGATATAAAGAAAGTAGAAGAAAAACAGGTTAATCGATTACTTTGTGAGGGAAAAAGCTTTAGCAGAATAACAGAAAAGCATCCAGCAACTATCAAGAACAGTACATATGCATGACCTCCTGATCTTCGTTAACTTACATCAGGCACATATATTAAAAAAGTATTCTTGTTAAAAAATATTAAAATGGTGGGTTAAATGTTGTAAAGGCCATTTGTTTATTTAACACTAATCATAAACTATTAGATTGTGCCATAAAAAGCACAAAATAATAAATTGGTGCCTAGAGACAGATGTTTCATTCTGAAGATACCCAGGCCTTTCAAAACACATGTCCCTTATTAATTTGATGAAGAAATGTTGTCATTCACCTACAGATGACCATGTCTTTTGAGACCACCCCAATCTTATCTTGAAATCAGATTGGGGGGCAGTGGTGGGTGTGGCCTAATGGTTAGAGAGTCTGAGTTGTAACCCAAAGGTTGTGGGTTTGAGTCTCAATAACGGGGATTTGTAGGTGGGGGGAGTGAAGGTACAGTGCGTCTTCCCACCTTCAATACCACGACTGATGAGCCCTTGAGCAAGGCAGCGAACCCTCAGCTGCCACAGCAAAAAAATGGCTGCCACTGCTCTGGGTGTGTGTTCACTACTTACTGCTCTGTGTGTGCACTTGGATGGGTTAAATGCAGAGCACAAATTCTGAGTATGGGACACCAAACTTGGCTACACATCATGTCACTTTAAAATAAACCCAATTATTAATTATTGGTCAGACTGTGCATGATTAACAATTGCACAGTATTTTAAAGAAAAAAATGCTTGTTTCTCAAAAATTTTAAACCACTCTTGCATAATCATCTGGCTCCATTCTGTTAATGGTCACTTGTCCCAATCCAATCAAATCAGATGAATAAAATTAACTATAGATGAACAAAAATAAGTCTTGCCGTAATTGTTTTCTCATTCAGTATCCAGTTTCACTTAGAAAATACATCAAGTGGGTTGCAAAAACTGATGTAAATGTTGATTTTTCTCACAGCGTTTCAAATTATTATGCAAGTGATATATCATAGGATTTTGGTACAATAAAGAGTCAGCTTTTGTTTGTGTGTTTTTTTGTTTCACATCTTTTTAAGATAACTTGTATCAATCTCCAGACAGGTTTGTTCAATAGTTTTAAAGCCTTCTTCTTCTTCTTAGGTAAAAGGGAAACCCTTCTTGAAGAGGTTGTGTTCCAAATTATTAAATATGTCACAGTTCTCATGAAAATATGGAGGAGGAAAGAAAGATCTTTCTGAAGATGAAAAGTATAAAAAAAAAAATGGCAACAAAACAAAACAATATTCATTGAAAAGCTAAAAGAAATTACGGAACTGTTAAAAGATTTGTGATGACTTAGAGCACATAAGATCTTGGTCAGATGAAGAGTTTATTAAGGAAAGTTTCTGTCAAACAAATGAACTGTATTGCAATGTCAGCTGTAAAAAAGCCACTGCTGATCAGCAGACAGGTGTTTGAAGCTACTGGAGTCTCAAGATCCTCTCCATGCAGACTGACAGTTGTGTGTAAAGCTGCGTCTCAGTCAAACGTGCTAACCAAACCTCACAAAGAGAAACCTGCACAGTGGCTGTAGAAAACACATGAAGACTTGTTTTTAAAAAGTAGTTTTATTCACGTATTGAATGCTGCAATACAATGGATGGTCCAGATAAATGGATTTGATAGTTGATGAATGGCCATCCTATTTCCAATAAGACAACAACATCAGCAAGGGGAGGACGGTGGGGGATGATTTGGGTTGGAATATGGGGGAAGTGAGATGTAAGGTTCATTTTAGGGTTTCAAAATTACTCTGAAAGATATGTGGAGTTTTTATAACTGAACATTTTCTGCTGTGTGTATAAAATGAAGAATAGTGCTCTCGGAAATAAAAGAATTTTCATGCAGGATAACACACTATCCCATGGCGGCATAAATACCATGGTGCAAAACAGTTTGAAAATGTGTTTCTACAGCCACTGTGCAGGTTTCTCTTTGTGAAGTTTGACTGAAACGCAGCTTTACACACAACTGTCAGTCTGTATGGAGAGGATCTTGATTCAAACACCTGTCTGCTGCTCAGCAGTGGCTTTTTTACAGCTGGCATTACAATACAGTTCATTTGTTTGACAGAAACTTTCCTTAATAAATCTTAGTACTGACCAAGATCTTCTGTGCTCTAAGTCACTCACAAATCTTTTATCAGTTCAGTAATTGTCTATTAGCTTTGCCGAAAATATTGTTTGTTTTGATGCCTTTTGCAAGACAAATTGCGTTTTTTTCATACTTTTCACTTCAGAAAGATCTTCCTCGCCCATATTTCATGAGAAATGTGACTTGCTTAAGAATTTGGAACAACCTCGTTTAAGTAGGGTTTACCATTGACCTAAAAAAGACCTGGCAAACTTGAACAAACCACCCGTCTGAGATTGATACCAGTTACCTAAAAAGATGTGGAAAAACCAACACAAACAAAAATCTGACTCTTTATTGTACCAAAATCCTATTGAGATATCACTTGCATAATAAAAAAATTTGGAATGCGTTGTAAAATGGCATAAACAAATGGCGAATAGGCAATACTGCTTTAAAGCGCACTGTGTGATATTTTTAACATTTAAATACATTCTTCAAAAATACAGGCACTGGGGGGCTATTAAAGGGTTAAAAACTAAAAACTGCAGCGCTTTCAAATTCAACATATTTGTATTGTTTAGGGGGGATGCTGGTGTTTGGTTTCCCAATGGAATACATGTTAAAAGACATTATTTTCTGGTTGGTGATGCTGGTGGTGTAGAAACTACACACACTTCTCCATTAAAACACAACACAGAGCTGAAGGCGATGGGGTGATGCAATTTGGCCACAATAACACTGCGCGGAAAAAACTGATCTTTTGATTTGCCACAAAACGAATGAGAATCTTCTACATAATTTCCCCCGCAATGAATGTAATGTTTTTCTGCAGATATGAATGTGTGCATATATTATATGCACTGAGAGCGCTAGAAAACCAATAATTGTGGCCTCACAGAAAGTAGGGGCAAATGCTTAGCACACAAATACACAGCTTCTCTCTCAAAAGCGTCGTCGCCAAACAACTGCCCTTCTCTTATGTTACCCCACTTCTGTTTACCTCAAACCCGCATGTCTTTATTGGCGGATTTCTCTCTTTTCCACATTGGCATTTTCACTTCTAGGACCAGCACTTTCTGAGGAGATAAGAACGGAGTCGTTTTGTGTTGATTGCCAATCCTCCTCCCCCCCCGCAAATGAGGGACCTTTTATCTGCCCCATTTTTACTGCTCAACCCTCATCCTAAGCTGAAATTCATTCAAATGTACCCCAGAAGCGATAGCCTTCGCAAATGAAACACATCCACAAGGCCTTCAAAAGATAACTAAATCCTCTTTAATAATCTTGACAGGCAACAGTTCTAGCCAGAAGAGGATAAACCATCAGGATGATCCATGGTCTCCTCCTCCACAATACAAGAAGCTTTAATAGTGTCCATTGTTCTATATACCTCTGTTAAACAAATTTTCCTTCTCATTAATTAAACATACACTCCCATCAATATGCCCTAGGAGTGCTCGTGCCTATCAGGGATTGCATTTGGTGCACAGGAGAAGATATATGCTGATTTATTTCACCTCTCTGGGATGCCATACATCAAAAGGAGAAGGAGAATTTTCACAGAAACAGAGAATAAACAGGAAATGTCACATCTTAAAAACGGTTTGTTTATTCGGTTTACACACAGCAAATGCTGCCAAGAACAAATGCATAATTCATGATTAAAAAAAAAAAGCAAATGAGTGAAAAAACCGCACTGCTTTTGACTGATGCCTCTCCCATCCTCTGAACGGAGGCAGAATTAGTCAGTCGCCACCTGCCATCACGCCTTCCCTCCCCTGCGCTTGGTGAAATTTCACCCCTCGCTGCCACCGAGATCTCACCCTCCATTTCTCTGCGTCTCTGCTGCTCTCACGCTTCTGCGTTCCTCTCTCCGCTCAGGTCCATGCACAAATACCATAAAAAACCTGTTTCACGATCACAACGCACCCCCACACCGTAGACATGCACACACACTAAAGCCATAGAACATGTATGCGGCGCTTGTTCTCACATGAGAGCCTGCTTCCCTCCATTTTTATACATTCGGAGCAAAAGCCCTCCCCCCAACCCCTGCTGCCACTTTACACACATACACCTCACTTAATTTAACAGCTTCTGCTCCCTGCACTTGTGTTTGAATATGACGTTACAAAATGTTGCTAAGAAAACAGATCACGGACAAGAAGTGTAGTTTTATGAAAATGTAAATATGAAGTTGTATCTCAATCAGTGAACTAGAACAACAGACTGGAAATTAATAAGAAATGCACACACCCACAGAGCCATAAAAGCATCACATTTTCACCCGTCATACAAATCTAGAATCCATTACTTGCTTGACATTAGATTTGATCATGTATTTTGCCAAGTCAAGCTGTGCTGGCCAGATCAACTGCCACCTCCTTGCATTAAATTGAGGAGGAGCTACATGCACTTGTTGCGTGGGGCTCACAGAGCTGCGGCCCTGTCAATCCTTGTCATGAATGAGAGTTTTAGATAAGTATGTACGTAGGGTATTGATGAACCATAAAAGCACTGGTGGGAGCTGTTAATACTTGAAGATTTTAAACTCCTGTCTCTGGCAAGGAATCAATCTTGACGAGCATACTGTAAGAATTACAGCACCTGCAGTATGAAAGGATCAGCACTGGATGAATCCCATTAAAAAGTGAATGGCATCTTCTAGAAGCCACAGGGGAGCTTCTGATTCTGTTTTTCAGTTTTCAACCCTATCGCCCACATTTACACCAACTTTAGGCCTACCACCTTGCTGGCCTTACTCTCAAAGCCCCCAGCGGTGGCAGAAAATCGGCATTTACCCCTGGATCGTACCCGTCCCGGTTGGAACAGGTGGCACCTCGGGCCACCAGCCTCCTTGGCCCTCACCTGATTTATGGGCCATGCACCTTGGGGGCACCCTTGGAATTGGTGCTCTTGCGGGTTTGGGACCTCAGTGACCCCCAGCTGACCCATCATTTTTTCCTTTACTTAACTTCCCAGTGTACCCCCGTTCCACCCATTCCCCCTCCATCCGCCTGAGGTCTGTGGGCGGGGGGTAAGTGTCTGGCCACCCTCCATAGGCCAGGCCGGGTATCCGTAGGGTATCGGGCTGCCAGTCTCCATATGCCGGGGACGTCTCATACTGCGCAGATCGGCGGCCATGGCGCGGGTCACTTCATAGCATTCTGGCCACTTCTGCACGCAGTGGGGATGTTTGTGCATGCCTGGCTTGTTCACTTTGCACGGGGCTAGCCTGGTGCCTCTTTCTCTTTCTATCTCACTGCTGCTGCCTGCTGCACTGCTCAGTCATCAAAAACGCAGCAGCGCAGTGCAGCTCGGTGTACTCACGAACGGCAGACACAACGAATGCGCAGGAACTCTTCACGAACCCTGTTCTCCTCCTCTTGTTCCTCCCGAATCGAGAAAAAGATGTGATGAGTACGGTAGCAACAGGGCGTGACATGAAAAATAGAAAAAGCTTGGTACAGTCTTCCTCAGGTCGCGATGCAAAAAGTTTGGAAAAATAATGCTGAAACATAGTGGTGTATGATCTCGGAATCAGAGACCAGCCCCGATGGTCGAGTTTCACCCTTCTTGCTTCCTGTTGGTTCATCACGTGATAACTATATAAATTTCATCAGATTAATTATTCATTTGTTAATATATGTATATATTTACACCCACACACAAATACATATAAAATATAGTGATAATAAACAGCCAAGCACAAATACATTATATACAGGTATATACGTATACATATATATTTCTATAAATATTAATATGTCGTGTGTACAAATATATATTATATTATATATATATATATATAAGCCTAATATATAGATTATATAAACAATTTCTATATATAGAAATGATATCCGTGATCAAATCTTCCTCTGTATGTCTCTGCTTGCCAGATGTCTTTCCTTCTGCGTTTCCTCCTGCTTTTGGGAAGGCAGCGTTTTCTTGCTTCTTTCTGTCACTCTTTTCCCAGCCTGCAGAGAGCAGAGAAGAGACTATGAGCCGGTGGATTGACTCTCTGCAGCCTGCATGCCCTAGATGTGGATTATACGGAGGGATGCAAGCAAGCGAGAGAGAGGGAGGGAGAGAGAGAGAAAAAGGGAGATGCGTAGCAGCATCCCTCCAGCACCTCAGCCCTGACAGCTACAGCCAATCAACTCAGCCAGCACAGCCATCAGCAAGGGGGGGGCAGCAACCCCACACAGGACTGACTGCTTCAGTGACTGCTCGCTAAAGGCCAGCGCACCTGAAAATCAGGCAGCACACAGAGCCCGAATGGAGAATGCAGGGGAGTGTTTTATTCAGCTCCATGGCTTCACTGTAAGAAAGACTGTAGACCTACCTTGAGGGTTTATACTAGAGATGGAAACCATACGGGGGCTATGGATGACCATGTTTTAATCTGTTTGTGTACTACAGTAGGTTCAAATTGTGAAGCTATTTCGGGAAAAAACGAAACTATACAATTTGTAGACACTACAAAAACTAGCTATGAAAAAAAGTAAAACACTTGATGATAAAATTCCAAGAAAAAGTGTGTCTTTAATGTGCAAGTGATTCAGTTTGTGACTTTTAAAAGTAAAACATATACTCTTTGACTGGTTTAAAGTGGCCCCATTATGCCATTTCGAATATTGCTTTTTCATGCAATGTGGTAATGTAGTTGCAATGTGAATGTAAACAATCTGCAAAGCCGAAAGTGCACGATAATAAAGTTTATTGTATCCCCAAAGAAAGAATTGACTCTGAACAGCCTAAACAGATCTTCAGTAATTCGGAATCCCATTCCCGTGCGGGCTACACGTCATGGGGTAAACACATTTTGCATAAAATGCCCACCTATGTGCTCCGTTGGCCAGCCACGAACAAACTTGAACCCACCCGTCAAAACACTGTAGCGCGATTCACAAAATATACAATGAATCACAACCTGTAAAGTATGATAATCAACGCGCGATTCACAAAATATACAATGAATCACAACCTGTAAAGTATGATAATAACTCCAGTAGTAACTCAAGCAGTAACTCCAATCTTGTTTTGTGTTCCAGTCATTTTAACTGCGTTCTCTAATCTCGGGGAGTTCAACACTCAAAAAAATGACTCTTTGGCTGAACATGATTCAACCAGGGACAGTGGGTTCCACGTGTTTGTATCATGTTATTTGGACATGAGATTAAATCAATTTATTAGGACAGGTGTAATTTTAGTTGAGTTTACTCAGTTTTTGCTTTAGTTCATTCATCTACATGAAATATCTGAGTAAAGATAATATGTTTACATCATGTAGAACCACTGTCCATGCAAGTTCATCAAAGTGTTATAATAACATATTAGCAAGTAAGATATAACTTTTCTTTAAACAAATGATGTCGGTTGTTGGCAGTTTACGGATGGTATTTTGTGTACATCACTTGCACTCCCATGGAAGTTGCTTTTTTTTAATGATAGTATTTTAGACTTTTTTTAAGCAGCTCCTCAACCCAGCACACGCTCCACACTTCACCACAATGGTAACTAGTACAAAATACACTAATAGAAAGTCCCACATAAAAATGCCCACATAACAGAGCATTTGACATGGAAAAAGTCTCCCTATTATCTCATTTTACAAAAAATAAATGCATAAAATGACACTTTATTTCAGCAATTTTCTCTCCCCATATGCCCAGTCCAGTGAAAAACATGATGGGAATTGTAAAACTTATTTTTTGAGGTACTTGACTGAAACAGCATCATTTCACAATTAAAATATTGAGTTATATTGTGCCAAAAGTAACCATTTCAGGTCAGTTTAATAGATACAGTCATGTTTGAATGACAAACCTGATACATGGTGTTAAATCAAAATGAATTGTTTAAATAAAGTGAACAGCATCAAAAAATAATTTTTTGAGTGAACGCAGGATTTGCAAAATGCTTGCTCTTGAAAGATGGCTCAGTACCCAATTTATTTGAGCCAGCTGCTCCTCTGAATCACAACCTGTAAGTATAATAAATAATAGATGTTTACATTTTCTATCGAGCATTCAAAATACGGAACTATGGCAATGGGCACACTGTTTCCGATACGCACCGTATGCGGTAGACCAATCACAACAGACTAGGCCATCTGACCAATCAGAGCAGAGTATGCTCACGGAAAGGCTCAGTAAAGTAAGAAATAATCAATGTAATCAAATTTATTCATTAAATTAAACTGCATCGTTTTGAGAAAGTTCCACAAATAACAGGCTTGAGTTGCACAATTTCTTGTTATTTCTTTTTATTTAAGGGAAGACATTACTGAATTTATTGACATCTGTAGATGTAAATCTACATAACTAAAGGCAATACTTCCACAGCACTAAAAAATCCATGTTAATTTGATTACAACAAGTGTGACCCAAGCGACTCTACTGAGAGCTTTGACAGGATTACTTAAACTGAAATGCCATAATTTTGTAGCTGAATCTAAACAGATGTTGGCCTGTTAGACTGTAATACTATTACAAATATAATAGAGCATAAATATTAGAAATCAACTGAGTGTTTACTGATGTGAGTATATGCATGCATGAACATATGTGTGTTTCTCTGTTTATGCATGTGTGAATTCACTTGTTTTTGTGGCTGAGTCAGTTCTAATAGGCATTGCACACTATTCTATTCAGACCCCACCAGGAGGCACAAACAGCAGGCTCAGCCACACTTAATTATATGCAACGGTAACTCACTTCATTACCACAATATACTTATCCGGCAAACTTTCCAATTTCCAGGAGAAAGGCCAATCAGAGATAAGAATGGTGCGAGTAGTCACAAAGAAACAATACCAATGCCAACAGGGAGTGTACGGGTGGTGCTTGGTGGCTGAAAGAAAAAAGGCAATGCAAGCATATTTATCACAGCACACATGACTGGGCTCATGCTACGACCACCCTGTTCCCTCTGCTCCCCTTGTCTATACAGCACATTCTCATAAAGGATGCAGACTTCCATAGTCTCCACAGAGGTAGCTGGCCAAGAATGAAAAGGGAAAGGGGAAGGCAGGGAAGTAGAGCGTGCTTATGTGCATGCATTACATGCCTGAATTATGTCATGTGTTTGTGTTGGTATCTTCCAGAGTGTGAGTGCATGTGGGCTTTTCTAGTACCTCTAGGAAAAAATGCTGCTCCATGAAGAATTACATAATATCAAATCTTTAAAAAAAATGAGTCACTGCCAATCAATGGCCAAGTGTGTTAATATTAGCTAGAATATCAGTACACAGAAATTTTCCTGAGAAATTAAAAACAAGATGCTCAAGTTCAGGACCTTGCACCACATCCGCAGCCAAAATAGCTTATAGTTTAATGCATGTAAAGGGGCCATGTGTTGCAAGTAACAATTAAGCACCTTTTAAATCTCATCTAAGATGTTCTTGCTAAAATTATTACATATGCAAATGTAAATCCAGTGCAAAACCATGAAATATGCATACAAAACTGTATTCGTTTCTGCAGCCTTATTCTTTCTTGCAGATGACCACATAGAGGGAAACTGTGTGATGTCGAGACAGATGCATCCTTCCAGACTTAAACCTTAAACTTCTTGTCGAGGGACAGATCTTGCAGAAAAAAAGTACTACAGATGGATGGTTAAAAAAAAGAGAGACAATTTACGAATGCACCTTCTATCTACTTGAAGGGTTAGTCTGCTCTTTGACTAAGAAAAAAATCAGAGTATTCATAGTTTAAAAAAAATATTTGCATATATTATAGGTAGTATTACTCACTGCACGAATTCCTGGAGAATGAAAACCAACCTCTGACCCACTCTTGAAAAAATCGTTAGGGAGCCTATTGTTGATTTATGAAATAATTGAGAATGATTTTGTTATGGTTTTACAAAGGGATGTAGATTCTACTTCATGACACACAGCATATCTCATATCTGACAGCCTCATTTTCAGTTTCTGGATTCCCGCATTACATAAACCCCCCCAGCCGGACTCACAACCCCCACATACTCTCGCACATCGAAGGTATCTATAGAAAATTTCTGGAATTTCTGTGCATTCTCATAGCAGCCCATGTGACTGCACTCTTGTCACCTGACAGGACGTATGTCCATATAAGGCAAGATGAGACACAGGCATTCTTAAAGGGGCAGTAACATTCTTGAAGGTTTCCTTTGAATGAACCGCAAAGAATTCCTGTAGGAAAAAGGTGCAGAGCAGCCTTTGAAAGACTGATCATAGTCAGGAGAATTTCTTAGTAAATAGGCAACATAAACATGATACAATAATTATTAATACATGACATAAATGCAAATACATTTTGAATTGCAATGAATGTGCACGGCTTTGAGGCACTGCATGCTGCAAGGCCAAGAAAGGGTTTTGGGTTTTCACCTAAACACTCATAACTCATTGAGTCGTTGCTCCTCCACATTGACACAATAAACTAAAAGTGCCTGTGAAGGCTGTGACTCCTATTAATAGGCCTGGTGACAGAAAACAGCTGCTGCACCAAACATCGCACATCCGACTGACAGCGTAATGATAAGGGAAATGAGAAGAAAGAGAGTGAGAGGAAAAGAGAGAAAAGGAATATGAGATGCTTGTGAAATCACTGGAGAACTGAGAGGTCTTGAAGAGAAAAAAGGGTCTGATAAGGGCCACGCACACTGTGAGAGTGACAGCTGCATTTAAATGCAGGAATGAATCCCTAAATTATCGTTCTCTGAGGCTACGTTCACAGAAACAGTGTTGAATTGTCCTGTTCACACAATAGGAGTGGATCGGATAATGTCTGTATGAACAAATAATATAAACTAAAATCAAACCCCTTTTCATTGCTCATGACAGCCATAATTAATGCCTGTAAACCATAGCAACGGTTATATATGCAATATATGTGCTGCAAGTTTCAGAGTGAAGTGTGGCACTGTGTTCTTTTACACGTGAGCAAACTTGAGATCTGGTTTTTTTTCAGTTTCTCAGAGTGGCTCGGTTCACAGTAAATGCTGCTCCAGACAATTTACCACAATTGCTTGTAACATGCATTTGGGAACACAATATGCATCAAAAATCTTGCACCAAGTTATGGGCTCCCTGTGGTTTTCCGCCAAAATGAAAAGTTTAATAGTTTAATGACTGAAAATGAAGATATTAGTAGACTACTGAAATTGTATGGTTGTACTGTAAAATAAAAAATAATTATTATTTATTAGCATTATTACTATTTTTATTATTATTATGTTGTTTAACATTTTGTACTTAGTAGAAAAAAAATATTATAATTATTTTTTTTTATTCAATATTATTATTGGTGTTAGTAATAGCGGTAGTATGTTATAGTCACATTAACATCTCACAAATCTTGGGCCAAATTTTGCAACCCTGCAAAGAAGTACAGGTTTTATTATTTTTTATATAACAATTTTTTTTTTCAGAAAAATCACAATTTCGCAAAGTGTGGTTTCCAATTTAGTTTATCCAAACTGTGTGTGAACTATATTTAGTGCTCTGATGTGTCTTTAAATACTTCATCAACTATTCATTGTTCAGTTTGTGTCTCACTACTTTGTTCAAAGTGAATTTGGTCATACACTGTGGTTGTCACTCACCTAAACAAGCTGTATGTGTTCAAAACAGGATTACGCTCTCAGAACAGGAGCAACGTCCATATTTAGCTGTAGTGTGTACATGGTAAGGTGTTGTAGTAGTAGAAGAAGAAGAGGGATGAGTAAAAGAATCGTGCATGGGCCTGGAGAGAAGAATAAACAGAAAAGAGCAAAAGTAAAATGTAGTAAAGCGGAAACGCAACAATGAGAAAGATATGACTGTACTGAAAATGACTCTGGGGGAGGGGAGGGGGGGGGTAACTCAAAATGTTTGCTGATGAACAACTGGGAGTGAGAAAGCCTGATCATAGAGAGGGTTCTGAATGCAGAGAGTGATTCTTTTGTGTTGCCAAATACATATTTAGATTGGTAATTCTGCATCATCTCACATTCAACCATCTCAAGCATCACATAAACACCCTGTCGGAAGCCACGCACATATTTTTGCCATGTTATGTGGCTGAACGCATATGAGAGCTGCAGAAAAGATGCAACAGAGACAGGAAAACAGCGACAGAGAGAGCAGAAAGCGAGAGAGGCAGCCAGGTCTGTAGGGACGCAAGTAGGGGGAGGAATTTGGTTTCCATGGCAACATGCGGAAGGCTGAGCTCTAGGTGTCCGTTCCAGCTCTAACTGCGTTGCACTGCACCGGCCCTCACCTCGCCTCGCTCCCCCCATCCTCCCCCACTCCCATTCCCTCTGCAGCTCTCTCTTCATCGCTCCCTTCCACCTAATACCCTTCCTAATGTGTGGAAGACACGACAACACATTCAGCACAGCATCAGCCAGCCCTGCTGTCAACAGAACGCTGCTGCCTTGCAAAGAGTCTGCGCTTTGATGTAGACAATGGAGGCTCTCTGTTCTCAACGCAGTGGTCCCCACGCTCTTCAGCCAGGACCCGAGACCACACCCACGCTGCCATCTCCTCCTCACGCCCCCATCCCTCATGCTAGATCCTCGCTCATCTGAAACGCCAGCGCCCGCAGGCACTGTGCCGCCACATGCCGCTGGGGGGTGCTGTGATTGGGAGGACGTGAAAATGAGAGCTGCAATGATATAGTAGGACCTTACTGTTGTGCCTGTGCTCAGAGTATTACTGAAAGACTGGGTGATTACAGTGGCATCGTGGCATATTTCTTCCTGTTTAAGCTACACTGCAGCCTAGCTTCAATTTTACATATGTGAACTGCAACCATCCATATGTATTCACTAATATGAATGTAGTATCATGAAAACCTCTCTAAATCAGCTTGTGATCAAAATCTAACCAGTGGAAATGTGTTTTATGATTACATCATAATCAAATGTATAAAATTCCATAACATAGAGCCCAACAATAAGGATTTACACAAAATTTCTATTCGCCATCCTGATATTTTAACTGGCCCAGATTTTTTTTCTTATTTTTTAACAATGTTCTGTAGAATTCCATTATATTTTAATTAACACATTTTTCCTTAAACATTTTCTTTCCAAAAAAAGTAAAAACATAATAATAATAATAATAATAATTATATAATAATAGTATAGGGTTTTTAATTTGCAATAATTACAGGAAATATGATGATACAATTTAATTATGTGCCTGCTAAAAATTGAAACACTGGGAAAAGCATGTTTCCAACCCATTCTTACTGATGTAAAACCTCAACTTTGTTAGTCAGCAAGATAAGATAATCATTATTTTAATCAGAATTCACCACAACAATGTTCAGCATATCACACAAATCATATCATATGCATTATCAAAAAACCTATATACTGGTAGGTCATTCACACAGAATGTTTTTGCATTCCACTGCATTTCTTTTCCATAGTTTCCCCACGTAATCATGCACTAGATGGACATGTTTGTTATTTAAGGCATCTTGCATATGATACAGCATTCTAAAAACTAGACCTATTTTCATTCCATTCAACCCTGTGTCAACATTTAACAAAATCTAGTTCTGTGTGAACAGCCCATAAGGGAAAAAAGCCTAGCATGAGCCTTTACACATTATCATAAAAATGATGCACATTCATTAAACTGTTTTGATATTAATTTGTTGCTGCTGTGTACAGCACTGCACTTTATTTTACTAACTAAAAATGCAGCACTCACGCAAAAGACATTGTAAGGTATAGAGATGTGGATGCTGAAACACTCTCTCACACTGATCCTAGACCATAAGCCAATCCTTAACCGTTAACTGTTTAGCACTGACACGGAGATGAAATAGACATTAAAGTATAAACAAATCCCTATGTGAGGAAATATCTCATGCAACATTCGAAAGCACGATTCTGAAGGTGTTACATTATAAACCCTTTTTTAGCGTTCTAGCAGCCACTAACCTTTGGTGTCTCTACATGTGAGCGGCTTACTATTCCAGCCACTCTCTCCACCTTCTGAGTGCTCCTCCTGCTGGTCACACGCACACGTGACACACCCTCTTCACCCGAGGTCTGCAAGTACAAATCACACAGGATCAGTGGATTGCACAGATAGACAAGAAAAAAAAAAAGCCTTTAAATTGATGTAACCAAATATTCAACATCAGGGATTCAACTTATCAAATCTAGTGAGCGAATAATTAATTATATATATATATAAAAAAAGGCAAAAAACAGCATAAAATCTAATAATTAATTATATATAAAAAACAAGTATGCCCTGATCCAATATATATATTTTAGTATTAATTTAACTTAATCTGGTAAAACAGACTAAAGACTGCTCCTGGGCTGTGGAATATTCCAGCATGGGCACTAAGAGTTATTTGTTATGTGAACGGAAAGTAGTGCAGAGAGGCAAAACAGCACCATTTACAGATGGTCTGGATGGACAGACATCTGTATAGAAAAAAAGAGAGAAAACCAGTGCCAGCGAGCATACTTAAAAACAAACAAATGCCCATTAAAACATAATTACTGACCACTATCCACATCTATAAAATCTCTCAAAATCTGGCAGCGTTTTCATATACAGTATTTTAGACCAAAAGATGCACAACCAGGGCCAGAACTTGAGATTAGTTCTTACCTGTTTATCATAGCGTATCCCGCACTCACAGGCCACAGGCAGCAGAGGGCAGCCTTTGGAAAAGGCCATTACAGCAGATGGAACAAAGGCTCTCTCACTTTCCCTTCCCAAATAGTAACAAACTCAACTCTAGAATGTTCTTTTAGGATCTGTCTTGCTCTCATAACTGTGTGTGTTCATATGCACAGAGGCATGCAGGTTTACAGCATTAGAACAAGCCAAACCCATTTAAGTTGATGCAAATAAAAGCACAAATAAAGTCACATCTATAATCGTAAAAAAAAATGCCTTCAGGCAACATTTAATAAAACACAATGCAAATTTACCGTTTTTATCATTGCCTTCATTGGACCACCATGAACTGAATTGAAAATAGTTGCTGCCAAGCTCCAGGTTTGCAGTCATATTATCATTAGCTCAGCTACGAGGTGGACAATGCAGATGAGAACATGCAGGATTGCTGCAGTCTCAAACCCAGAGAGGAACATAGAGGCGCTGCTGGTGTCCAGTCCCATTGAATCACTGCTGACACATGACGACTGCTCACTGTATATACTGAGGCTGGATTATTTACAGCTTGATACAATTAAAATAAACATTTTTAGTCAACATTCCCAGATATAAAAACTGATACCAAATTACATAACACTGTTATATTAATGACTGTAACTGTAGCTAATATAAAACACAAAAGGGAAGACCCGCTGCCCCTTGCTGTTTAACACAAAGGTTTTGTAATGATTGTTCTGTAAATTATTCCAGGGTCTTTTTTCCCTTCCTTCTGCACCAAATCGGGGAATTTGCAGACTCATTTCATTTAACGTCTCTCAGGTGACCGCATGCTATGAATGCTAATGAAGCCTGAGCTGGACATTCACTCAGATTCAGCCTCGCTCACTCTCAGAGAACCAGAGAACAGGACACACTCAAACTGAGGCCTGTGACCGTCTCCACCACACATCACATAGTGACCCCTGCAGTATTTTTGTCAAAAATGTGACACATCTGGAAGTTGCCATTTGGGGATTTGAAATGGGGTAGATTATGCTCACAGAGATTGTCCAAATGTCCGCTCCTCATTTGTTTCATTAATTAATGTGTTTTTTTTAGTGGTAGACCGATATTATTTTTTTGACCGATATATTATTTTTTGCCAGCCAATGCTGATAAAGAGCAGGGTGGCTGATGTCCGATAAAAAGCCAATATACTATATATATACTTATATGTATTTAAGAAATTTGGAATAATGCTAAAATGGATTTAAAAATAAATGTCATTTAACAAACATGCTTATACTTTAGATGACAACTTCTTGATTCGGAATGCTGACATTAAATGAGAAAGTATTATGTTTGCCTTTATATTACTAATAATATAAATAAAAAATTTGCTTCAATATATGTATGTATTACCTAAAAGTCTAGCTTTTCAATAAAATCATTCTTTAGCCAAGCAAAAAAAATTAAAAAATGTGGATAACCCACTTTCATCACTATCAGTGTAATAAGTATTAACCAATCCATCCAGTGCAATCTTGTGATTACTGACATCTTTATGGCACATTCTAGCTCAGACTAGGTTCAAGGGTCTTAAAAAACACATAGTCATTACATGATTGTTGTGCAGTGTTTTCAGTCATTACAAGATATAGAACTATATTTTGGATGTATTGGTAAGAATTTCACCCTGATTTTCCATGAACAATCACTAAAAAACAACCAGATTATAAGAAGCTATAGGAAATTGCTTTATTCCCTGTTGGGAAAAAAAGTGAAAGAAAATAAAAAACAGTTTTGAACAAGTATTATCTTGATGTTCCGGTGTAGTAAGCTGTTTGCTAGAACAAAAAATTATTTAATAATGCCACAGAATTTCCCACTGAATCTCCCCAATTTTGGATGGTCTCAAACCATTGAGATGCTGGGAAATTCATTCTATAATCTTTTAAAAACATCAGTCACAGGGCGCTCCTTTACTGGATGAACAGAGACTATTTTAGTCAAACCCGAGTTTATGTTTGTGTGAACCCTCAGAGAGCCCACAGAGTGATCCTCCCTCACTGCAGTGGTTTTTAACAGAATCCAGACAGAAGTTGAGGTTATTTTCTGTACTCTTCCTATAAATACTTTGCATAGTCACGTGATTGCAGACACTTGTAACGAAAGGTCCTGGTGACATCATCACACAGCCCACTGAGGAGCACTTGGTGTTATCACTGCAGTGCTTTCTAGATATGACTAATGTTCTGTAGTGTCTGTAACTTCCACACACAATATCTTTTTCATTCTTTCCCTTTTCTTTCTATCTTTGTCCAACACTTTTCACATATTCACTGATAACCTTCCCCTCTATGAGCTGTTAACTGCTTCAACCGTCAGTGAGCTAAACTTGAGAACCAGATCAGCCATATTTATGTACGATAACAAAGAGATAAGGGTTTGGAAAAACATGAGGGTGAGCAAATAATGATGTAGTAAAATAAAGCTGCCCTTTCTCTGGAACTCTTACCTCCCATGTGTCCACAGAGCTGCTGTCTTTAACTCCATTTTGTGCTGCATTCATTTGCAGAGTAATCTCGTAGCATTCCTGAATGTCTGAGAATAAGGGAATAGCGATGTCATTGAGGGCATCTATTTAAATCATGCAGGTATTTATGCAGAAAATGTAATACCTCTTTTACATTTTTAGATATATAACAAATAAAAATATATATAAAACTAAAAAAATGTATAATATACAATATATATTGAGGCACACAATATTTATGCTAAAGGATTATTTCACCCAAAAATAAAAATTTCCATTTACAATGGTTATTTACTCACCTTTGTTACAACCTTGTATGCTTTACTTTCTTCAGTGAAACATTTTAAGGAGAATTTTAGCACAATAGTGAACATCTCTCTTTCATACAATAAATGTGAATGAGAACCAAGGACTCCCAAAAGGGCATTATAAATCATCATAAAACTATCATAAAAGTATGTGTGCTATATTTTATGTCTTAAAACACTTTTGTTTAACAGCAGCCATGAACACAATTTGCCTTCTTTGGCAAAGAGCAGCTTGAACATACTTTAAACTTCTCATTTTGTGTTTTACAGAAGAAAGTAACATGCTTTTGAGAATATGTATTGAGCCCCTAAAGGGACACAAAGATTGTTTTTTTTTAAAAAAAGAAATATAAGGACCTTGCATTCAATCACAAAACATTTGTGGTGGAATTAATAGGTAAGAGAAAAATATATATATTTCAATACTTTGGGGTTTTCTCACAAACCTTCTGCACTATCATGAGGAACCTTGCATTCTAGAGCAAAACCTTTTGAAATACAATTTTTTCCTTCACCATGTCCCCTTAGGGGTTCCATAGACGCAAGAGTGAGTAAATTATGCTAGAACGTTCATTTCTGTGAACATTAAATGGGCCCCATCAATAGATTAGCAAGTCTTTAAGCCATGTCAAGTGAGCAAGGTCAAGAGCAGTGTCAACTTTTGGCTCAACTTGAGCATCATTCCCACTATTGTGGGTCTCTATAAATATCATCCAGCGGCCTCTTCCAAAATTTCTATCCATACTGGGTTTAGAGAGCCGGAGCAATTAAATTCAATTACAGAGGCTTTTAAAGTGACTCACTCATGATAGCACAGTGCCTGAAGACATTAACAGTGGCTCTGGTGTTGAGGGTCAAGAATGAAGCTACGAGATGTTTACAACTGTGCAAATTGGGACAAATGGAATAGCATGTTAAATCCTCAGTGAACACTATAGTAGAGCTGTGGGATTATAACTATTCACATAAAATCAGTAAGTAAGAAACTAGCTTGGACCACTGGAATCAAACAAGAGGTGTTGCCTGTGTAATTGCAGCAAATTGTTGAGCTTATCTAAAGGTATTTGGAGAAAAAATACCATAAATCAAATCCTTCAAGTGGTTGTCTCCTCTTTTCACACATGCCTATTCAAGTTGCAAAAACAAGTGAATAAAAGGCTGCTCAGAGAAATTTTGCTGGTGAATTCCATTTAATAGGAATTTGCACAATCTGGAGTTCCCCACACAGATTTTGCTCATCTTCAAACTGGTCAAGCGTATTCACTTGCTGACCAACAGAAAGCTGCTTGGTTCTGTAACAATGGACAGTGGACCTGTTTTACCAGCGAAGTCTCGCTAAAACGAAGCTAATCTGACCGCACCTTGCATGTATATTTGACATGCCAGATACAATAACTCAAATTTGATACGGTTTAAATTCAAACGATTCAGTTCGATTTGGTGAACTGGTTTGATCGGTTCACTAAGAATTTCCGGTTAAATAAAAAAGATTTGTTTGCGATCCGGACATCACTAGATGAGACAAAACAAACGAGGCATTTGTTGCATCCAGTGGGGACATAATTACTGATTATAATGACTTATACTGTCTTTTTACGTGTTGCGTATCGCGCTGCGTAAACATAAAACCATGTCTGCATTTGTGATCTGAGAAACAACAAGCCTACTCTACTGCTCAAAACTCGCATTTGAATTATCATTGACAAATTATTTAAATATAAAAAACGTAACGTTACCTACAGGTTGTGAGTCAGAAGTGCCAGACTGTCCTTACAAAGTCTGAACTGCCCAACTTTATAGAAACAGCCGTTGTGCCACAGACGCATTGCAGGCTACTGGTCCAGGAAACAGTCCCCATCCTCCATAAAATGCACAGCACACATCGGAATATTTGGGTTGGACTTTTCTGGAACAATGTTGAAATACAACTTTACCACTGATTTCTAATCATGTCCTCTTTTGGAAGGCCAAACAAAGTTTCACTTCAACGAAGCACACAACGACTCCACACAAGGCAGCTGCAGCAACAGAGAAATAAACGTTATGCCTTCTTTCTTTGCGTGTACATTTGGGTGGAGTTATGCAAATCGCCCCACATAGTGACGTAGAGATGTAGGGGAGTGGTAGAACGAGCCATTTTAGGGGGATGTGGTTGACCCTTAACTTTTATAAAGAATATCTCTTTGGATTTGAGACTTCTTTATGCACCAAGAGCTTGTAACACTCCAAAGAGAAAGGAAAAATTTAAATTGCATCATATGACCCCTTTAATACTTACATATATTAATAACTTCTGACCATTACATCAAAGTAAGACTGTGATGTTTTTGGTCTCCTAATGGGGCTGCTACTGTCCTGGTCGTGTCCCAAAACCACCTCTTCCCCCTTCAAACAAGAAAGCTTTTTTTCCTTCACCCCACCGTCTCTATGCGTCTTACCTCATTACCTCTCAGGTCACTAACTGCCGTGGCCCGTGGTCATCAACAGAGGGACGACCAGCTGATGAGAATAGAGGGAGACAATACTGCTGATGTCACCCACACTCCCACACTGGCCCTCAGCCTGCACTAATAACATAATGAGATGCTTGTTACCTTGCTGTGCCTTTGAAGCATAATGCACTCTCGGTCCCCGATGAAACGAGCGAGTCTTTTTTAAGATGGAAGAAGAAAGAGCTTGAGAGAAAAGCAACTCTTTTTTTTTTGGAGAGATAAGTAGTGAACTCGGACTGGCGGCGCATACGGATGGTGTATGTGTGGGGACTGTTAGGGGCAGTAATGGAGTCCCACTGGGGTGCAGCGGGAAAGACAGTAGAAGAATGGGGCTATGTGACTCATCATGGCTGTGTCTGTGTGAGCCTGTGTGAGTGGGAGGAGAACAGTGTGTGGGAAGCAGTTTCATCGCCTGGCTGGTCAGAGCCAGATGAGAAAGAGAGAGAGAGCAGAGAAAAGAAAGAGAGGTATGGGGAAAGTAAACTTAAGCGTAGAGTCTTCCACTAAATGGTGCATGATTATAAAACATGCAGCTGTGAGATGAATGGAAATGCAGAAGTGTGTCAGACAGAAAACACCTCCTCGCTTAGTAAAGCTGTCCTGAATGTCTTTGAATATGTGTGAGTATGAATTATGTCTTCATCTTAGAGACCTTTCCCCTCAAATGCATTATTCAAACATATCAAACATAGCAGGCAACATCAACGATTATTCATATCTAGGGCTACTGTCATGGATGTAACAGATTGCGTGTGCACTAAAAAAGATTTTTATAGCTGAATGCTAAACACCGGTTCTGCAAAACATGCTAAGATACTTTGATATATGGGCACATTCACTATTTCAGACAAAGTCCTGGTGAAATGTTACTTTTTTTCCCCAAAAAAGCATTTCAACACAATGTTCCCAGAGCCAAGTAAATCCTAAAAGACAACATAAATTCCTGGCCACTGAAAAAAAAACACAGCGTCTTTTTGCTTAACTACACAGTCCTCTCCACAGAATCATTTTTACACAGTTGCTCTCCTCTTCACTAGTATTTTTGATTAAATAAATGCAGCCTTGGTGAGATTTAGGAAGCATTTGATGTAAGGTGAAAGTAAAGTAGACTGACTTGTTATAGTACCTGAAAACTGTCTAGGAGGAACTAAAAACATGATGACACAAAGAGAAACTGAGGAATTATGGACTGTCTTTTTTCCCCAGCAATGAAACAGTCCTGCCTTGATATTGGGTCATATTTGGGCACAAAACCTGTGTGATCCCTAGTCTGTTTGTGTGTGTTTGGAAACAAAGGGATGAGTGTGCAGTTAGGAAAACCTTTGTTTGAAATTGTGCAATCATGCAGACAACCAAACAAGCCCACTATCGAATCTTCCTCCCTCCCACAGTGCATCACAGAACTGAATTGTTACAAGCCTCATTGTGTCCCCAATATATTTGATGATCACTTTTTCTTTGATGCCAAATTAAACAAAGGGCTTTCAACTTAGAGTCTAAGTACACTTCAATTATGTGAATGAGATTAACGACTGAGGATTAAAACATCATGTGTATAAGCGCATGATATTTTGTTACTTAAAACCCCAATATTAAAAGTATGTATATACTTTATAATGTAATATCATATAATATAAAATAATACTATAATATTTAAATATAAAAATTATATAAATATTAAACATTTTCCATCTGACAATACATCCTCAATCTTGCTAGAATTCATACTGTATTCCATTTTTTAACTCTGGCTAACACCCAGGAGGCTGGAGAGATGACTGAAACCACATGTTGCTCTCAGCTCAGCCTCGCATGACCCCTCTCCTCTGTACCTGAGAGAGAGAATGGGCCGTCCTGCAAAAAGCGATACTCTCAGCTTAATCTGGCCTGAGTCATATGGGAGTACTTCACTGTGGCCAAGAACTGTTTGTTTATCAATCTACCTACATGTCATCCCACATTCCCACTAACAATCCAGCCTCTTTCTGGAATGTGTGGAATCTTTATCTGCTTACTGTGCTATACCAGTTTCGAGCTGAGACTCTCATGACTGATTCAAAGTCTGATAAATGAGAGCATTTGCAACATCTGTTTGGCCTGCTGTAGTAAAACAGTTTTATTAGAGGCACAGAAAAGTACATATACCTAAATGCCAGCGGAAGGAGCCATATTTCTTTTAGAAAAGGATAATACCCTTTAGCCCTAAATCACAAAGATTACCACTTATGAAAAAATAAATAGGAATATTTAAGTGACTGACATTTACTGTAACACCAGGCCTCATAATAAAAGAAAAATGCCTTCAACAGACTCCAGATGCCTTTTAACTAACAAAGGAAACAACTTATACACTACCATTCAAAAGATTAGGGTCAGTAAGATTTTTTTTTTTTTTTTTAATTAATCATTTTATTCAGCAAGGATGCATTAAATGGTTAAAAATTTAGCAAATTTCTTTCGAGAGATGTCGGTTTCATATAAATCCTGTTCATCAAAGAATACTGAAAAAATCACAGTTTACAGAAAAATATTAAACAGCACATCTGTTTTCAACATTGAAAATCATAAGAAAAGTTTTTTGAGCAACAAATCAGCATGTTACCATGTGACATTGAAGATTGGTGTAATGGCTGCTGAAAACTCAGCTTTGCCATCACAGGAATAAATAACATTTTAAAATACATGCAAGTAATTATTTTAAAATTTAATATTCCACAGTATTACTGTTTTACTCTGTTTTTGTATTATCAAATAAATGCAGCCTTGGTGAGCATAAAAACTTCTTTCAATCATATACATAAAAAAAAAAAAAAGCTTATTGCTGCCAAACTTTTGAATGGTAGTGTATGTGATCAAAGAATTCCTAAATGTACTTATATTTGATATATATATAAAACTACCATACATACAGTTTTTTTTATATATTATTAACTACCCTGACATCTTTTTATATATATAAAACTACCATACATACAGTATATATACCATGTATACCATGTATACCATATAAACTTTACATCTTTTTATATATTTACAGGTTTAAATAAACTTAACTTTATATACAATTTTGTAATTTCTATGCAAACTCTTTATAGAATGACCAACACATGCACATGCACAATATCACATATACTACATCATAAGCCTATCATACCCAGCGGCATTTGAGAAAACCCAAGAGTTAAGATCAGGGGAATCCTGTCCCTCTCCTCACTAGTCCTATGGCAAACACAACCATATGGCTTGATCACGGCCCCTGTGGTACTACTCTCTGCATCACAGCAACTGCAGCAGGCAGGCCTCATTAAAGCCTGGGCCTGGTAGTTAAGAAAACCACTCAACCAATTCATAACCTTCACAAAACAAAAACAAAAAATAACGTAAGAAACCTTTTTTTTTTTTTTTGTTAGTGTTAGCATTTTGTCATGACAGAGATATCTATTATTACTTATATGTATTCTTATTCTGGCTGTTGTGAGACATCATTAAAATGTGACAGGGCACATCCACAGTACTGATAAATCAGCTGGGGTTGTGAAAGTCTGACTCATAATGTAACTTGAGAACAGTGGCACAAACTTTGGTAAACATTTTATAAGTATCAAATCCATGGATCAAGAATCAAGCCATTAGAGACAGCAGTGAGGACCCATTTAGTAAGATTTAATTTTAAAAACAGGCAATCTTTTGTTTTTTATTCCGAAAGAAAGACCCTATTCATGTGGCTTAATCCAATAAATCAAAACTTGGATAATGTAAATAAGTGTAACAGCTGAGCAAGTTCCAATGGGTCAGTTTTCTCTTGTACAAAATAAGTAACTTGTAAAACTTACAGAAAGTTGCAAGCTAATTTGTAAGGCAGTATCAGTAATGTTAGTTTATTAGGTGAAACTATTATATCCCATTTAGGCATTTAGGCAGCTGGTCCATGTACACAAAACAAAATGTACCATTTAGAAAAATGTCAGCAGTGCTTACTAAAGCTGAACAAACTGGAACACTGATTCTTGGAACATTTTGCTTAGTATAGAACGTACTGGAAAGTCAAGTGGTACAGCCCTAAATAATGACAGTTAATCATTATTTGTTTTGAGAGCCATTAGAGTTTACACAGAAACAAACCTCACCCAGCAGAGCCTGAAAAAGATGACTGCCAAAGATGGAAGAGACCTTTTCCACGCTGGTCTTCAGGGCCTGCTCTTCTGGGCTGGTCAGACTCGCCTGGTACTGTTTTCAGTAGCCCAACTGCTCTTTTAGTATCTGAAATAAAATAGAAGACAATCATTTCTATTTCAGTACAACTCCTACTCATTTAAATGCCTGTCCTCCATTACCTACATTCTCCTTGTGACAGTCTGAAGACATTTTTAAATGTATGGGCTAATTCTGAAAAGGATTTGCACCATGCTAGACACTTGAAATCTGACATTACTTGCCTATAATTACAAGAACCCCCTGAAAGGGTGTGTAGCCAGGTGTTCAACTCAACCAGGGCTGTCTAACAACAGTTTTTAAGCAAGGAGATAAAAATAAATGAATGATTTAGTCTTGTGTGGTAGCCTATGTGTTGTTTTGTGGATTACTCTTGTGGAATAAAAGGGACCATACAGTGGCCTAAAAAATATTTAGACACTTAGGCCACATTTAAAATGCATTAGATAACAAATGATGCTACAGTTTTGTATTGTAGTATCATCACATGTAGCTGGTCATGATATCAGTGCCCTTCAATTTCAACACAGGTGTTCTAGAAGAGTAACTAACTACAAGTTTAATTAATCATATTAACTATGAATTTTCAAATGTATCTGTTGTATCCAATACAAACAATACAACACCAGTAACCATGTGTATGAGGTTTATTTAGACATTTGGTTGTTAAAAGTTTTAATTGAAAAAGAGTGACTGTGCTGTCCATAAATTAAATGATGCTTCTTTAACACAGTGGCATTCATAGATGTTTAAGGTATAATTGGTTTTTTTTTTTTTTTTTTTTTTTGAGGGTTTCTGAATGTTTCAGGTGCCTGTTTAAGGAAAGAGAAGGTAAGGAAAAGGTAAAGGTAGTAGGTTCCACATAAACATCACAGCTTGTGATGGGTTAAATAGGTTCGCTTAGGCTACACTTGACATTCATTGAGCTTTTGTAAAGAATATCGATTTTATTAAAAGTTACAGAATCTCACTTCAGACTTCTTTCTGTTTCCCATGGGGTTTCCAAGAAATCCCTACTTGAAAATACACATATCGAAACTGAGACGTTTAAAAGAACTAAAAACAATGAAATCACCGCCAAATCTTTATAATAGTATGCTATATCTTAATATATTTTATTTAACTGAAACTTACCATATTTATGTACCATGATGCGAAGACTGTTAGAAAACTGGTCCTGTAAATCCAGTTTAAAACCTTTCGACTAGTTCTCCACATAAATAACGCTTTAAAATCACTTTCGGGTCAGCAGTCACTTTCTCCGACCAGACTATTTAAAGTTTTGCCGTAGTTTTTCCACCATAGTGACGAAATTGCTTCTTTGGGGAAGTTCTAGTATTAAAGACGGGAATAGAAGTTACTCCAGTTGGCAGCAGATGTTTGTTGTGGAAATAGTGAGAGTGTGAAGCGTCGCGGCTTCCCGTTATCTGCACTCGGCTCCAGCATTGGGAAGTTTTGAGGGGAAACAAGTGAAACTGGAGGGCGGTCTGCAGTAACAGGGTCTTTCTCATCCTTTCATCCACATGTAAATTGTGGATACATGATAACAGAGCTTATATTCAATGAGCTTGTCTTCATGGGGGAATACATACAGATTTATTGTATGACGGCGAACTCTAATCATATGTGATGCATTAGCTTGATCACAATAAATATACTTGAATTCTATTTCGTCAGTCTATCGGAAAACCCTGATTGCCATAAACGGGTGATGCAATTTCGACCATGGTAATTATTATTCGAAACACAAGCGTCGCGTGCCACCTACTGGAGAAAGAGTCTGTGAACTCATATGCTGATCCAGACCTGCGTTCAGTCTTGCGTTGCTTGGTGCACGAAGCTTGACGTTGGCTGTATGTAAGATTGCATTTGTTTAGTAAAAATTATGTAGAATATCTGTGGTTAATTTAATTCAAACTTTTGCTCTATTACATTTCATCATACAATCAGAGAGATTACGAAACAATAACAGCTTCTCTCAGTTTTATAGAAGGAATTCACATTAAAAGCAAGTATAAGTATAAAGTGGCCTGTGGTATAGCCTACCGGTGCAAGGTTGGCTGCTGAATTTAATGAAAATCTCACATTCAATGTTAGAAATATTTCATTATAACATTATTATTAATAATAATAACTGACTGGACTTGACTGACTGGAGTTATGTTGTGCACTTGTGCTCAAGACAACAGTTTTTAGAGGGATGCAACCAACAGAAAAGATGGAAAAGTTTATTAAACCAAACTAACACCACAAATTTGCCAGAGAGTTGTTTGTTTAATATAAAAATGTATGATATATTAATTACATTTTCACAACTTTTTACAATCTTTTACAAATTAGCCAATAAGGAGCATTTAGTTGTTTAGCTCCTCAAAGTGGCAGTTTATACCTGTTATGTCATCCACATATTCAGGACTACATGTAATATCTGTAACAATGGCTTGTAATTGTTAATTGCTTGAACAAAGCAATTGTTCAATCGATATGGGATTTTCAGTGATTGATTCTATGAAATATTACATTTGGTTTCTCCAGTCCTGAATGTATGGATGGCATAATGGGTATAAACGGGCACTTTACGAAGCAAAAAAACATCTAAAAATCTCTCTAGGTTACTTAAAAGATGGTAAAAAGTTGTGAAAATTAATAATACATCATAAATTATTACATTAGCATTAAATGATGTTAGTCTGACAGCATAATTAATCACAGTCATCTAAATTGTACAACAAATTAAAAATGCCTCCCATCTCTAACATTAAGAAACTAGTTCTTTCCAAATAATTTTTTATAACTTTTCATAGATGTCTTTATAGAATCAGTGTGGGTCAAAAAAAAAAAAATCTAACCTTAAGTTTTGTGGCACACCCAAATCGTATGAGCCCAAAGTACGAATGAACTTGTACCAGCCAGTTTTTATTTTCCTGATCTCCCATGGGTTTCGAAATGTAAACCAATAATACAGTTATACTTAAACCAACTTTTCTGAATTGTTCTTGAATGCCCCATTTACCAAACTATCAATAATAATAAAAAAAAATCTATAAAACAAAAACCCCTAACACTAAAAAAGTATATTACATACTATATAAACATTTTGGTCCAACTTTATAGGTGTCTTTCTTGACTTCATGTTGTATTGCAAAACACTTTTTTCTTCTGTTTGACAATGGATACAGTTTGGGACGGGTTTGGAGGTATAGTTAGGTTTAGCAGGGGGTTAAGCAGTAAGGTCAATAGTGTAAATACACGTAGATGTAACTACAGAAACACACATATGTGCATTGTATCAAAATGATTAAATGAATGTAGTACATAGTGGACAGTTAAACAAGTATGTCCACTATTTTAAGTCTTTCTTACAAAAAAAGGACCTTGTCTTACAAAAGTGTCTCATAGGTAAACAACATCAGTCATGAATTGAAAAAAGTTACAGTTATGGGTTGCCTCCCACCCAAATGGCTGAAAATGACATAGCTTTGTCGTCAGGGGTGGCAGGCACTGCACAACATGCTGCCCTAATGAGAACATTATATCAAATCTATAAATTCTCATATCAAACAGTCTTGTGTATGCAGTCTACATTAAACGCACAAATGTGAATTTAGTGCATGACCCCTTTTAATATGACATGATTTTCTAGCGATGCCCACATACAGTCCTTCAAAAAGTGAAACAAGGAAATGTCCTCTCATGATCAAGATGGCATCATTCAGAGAGAAAGCAGGGGGACACTTCTCTCGCTTAAATTTTGACGAAAAACATGGGTTTCTTCTCCTGTTCACAAACAAAGAGAAAAATGTCCATTATAATCTCACTCATCAACATTATTTGAGTGGCTCTTAAATTAGTGGCATTTTTTTACTACTTTTTACTAAATGAATTCGAATACATGTCATCTATCTTAAAACTATAGGTCCTGAAATAAATACTTATTCATAGCCATGATCAACAGTTCAAAGTTGGATTGGATTTTTTGGGGATTTTGTGTGGCCGTATATTTTGATGTCAGTTTGATGACCTTTAGAAGTGGTAACAACAGCTTGCTTGCAATTTTTTACATTTTACTTAGCCTACCATTTATAAAATACAATAAATGTATATTTATACTACTAAAAATATATTCCAAACTTGTCCCCACAAGCATGTGAATTTGTAGTAGCAACGTTAAATTTTATCTATAAACGATAATAATTTATAAAATAATCTAGTTTTCTGGTTTACCTAATTTTAATGCATTTTATAAATGCATTATAACTGGGATGTTATAAAGAGAAATTCAGTTAAACCCTATTAATATTAGAAAAAATGACAAAATTACAGTAAACACGTTTTTAGAGCCATTATAAATCTACCATTAAAAAGTTTCCATAAAACATAATTTAATCCATTTAACCGCATTATACAGTATGTGGCAGAGTTTCATTGCTTACCTTTGCCAAAGAAAGTAAACATGCCAAACATCAACCATCAGATGATATACATCAACCGAGATCTATATTCCCCTTGTACACTATTAGAGCTCCTTTCATTGTACAGTGCAACACAGATACACAAACACACAAAGGATTCCCAGAGGAGTTATATATTCCAGATTTTTGTCCAAGTGATTGATTTTAGAAATGGAAAACATCTAATTTAGAGCAGACAGAATAGAAAGGAATAGGAGAGAAGCATCGGCTTGAAGCTGGTAAAGATGACAGTCAGGCTTAGACATGCTGTTAAGGATTGTGACAAGCAGTTGGTATTCACTCGAACCTGGCCCGGCGCACAACAGTACTGAGAAGAGCCCGGCGATCCTTAACACCCCACAGATTCACGGACACATTATTTTTCCGAAGTCACGGTCCAGTGGAATAAAAAACAAGTTAATCTAAAAACCCAAAACTCAAATCTTCCGTCCATGTACTTGTTTTTGGCTCCTATTCCACAACACTTTCGACAGGTCGAACAAAGCCACGTTATTCTATTGCATAAAAGACAGGAGTGGCCAGGACCGTTTTCACATGCAGAAGATATTCATCAGTCAAGATTTTTCTGGTTTAATTTTTTTTTTTTTTACTCTTTCTTCCTCTTTGCTGTCGTGTAAAATTCTTAAATGGACAGGTGCACTACCAACCCGGACACAATTGTGTTGGGAAAAGGTTTCATCATTCATCATTTGTTGAATTTTGTTCACTCGCAGAGACATTCCTGCCTTCCTATAATTCCATTAGAAGTACATTATTTTATGGTTTAAGCTACACGATCAGCACATAATTTTTCATTGCCGGTCTGGTATCTTTGTACGAAAACCACGAAACCCTGTGCAGACACGTTCCCAAGGCGTTAAGATCATACCAACATAAATGACAGGCTGAAGCATGTCTCTCGATGTCAGATACAAGGCACCAATTATCCTACACTTTACCTGATTTCGTGTGCCCGTAGAGAACTATATTTCATGTTCTCAGGCAGCTTCAACCATCCGCAACCTTTTCTATGTAACAATTATTATCCACTGCTTGAACCTGGTGTAACTTTTCTTTAATCGTGTCTATCTTCCTGGAGGAAGCCACCTATCCTGGCCCGTGACACATCAATATAAAAAGTGATCTTTAATGATGCCAACAAATCTTTTTTTAAATACCTCTAACATTACGAACAAGCCCATGTTCACTTTTGTCTAGCGCCTATAACATTAACCCAAAAACACTTTCACAAAATGTAATCTGCTTCACAAAAGGTAACTAATAGATTATAGTTATAGATATATCTATATAATATATATATATTATATATATATTAAATATATCTCTCCATATTATATATATAGCTTTATATAATACTAATACTATTAAAAAGTGAACAAAAGCAAGTTACACAAATACAATAAATATGCTAAACTTGACTACATGGAAACGAAAATAATACAACAATTACCACTAGCTAATTCCAAACATAGTAAGGAATCCTATAAATTATTAAATACTGTACATTATATTAAAAATACAACACGGCTAAAACCTAAATACCGCACTAGGAGTCTAACATTTAAAACACAAAGAAAAAATAAAAAGGGGACATACTAAAGAAACCTTCGGAAAAATGACTGCTATTAAATTCCACAGATTTTGGATCCCAGCGTATAGCAAGATAACCTGGTCCGTAAGCATGCCTGCTTGTTTTTATCGTCTTCAGCAGCTGAAGTAGGAGTACAGCTCGTGTGTTGTGGAATCCTGTCGCAGGTTTCTACTTTTTTAGGTCAAATCTGGAGGGAGGCAATTTATGCTTTTTTGGCCAGGGGGGGGGTGGGGGACCTTTAAGAGCTCAGGAAGAGTGCAGTACTGTATGGTTGTCAGCCCTCCCGACGTTCTCTTTCTTTGAGGAGCGATTGTGACTGGGGGGGGGGGGGGGGGGATAAAATCAAATGGCTCGGTCTGTATTTGAAAATTCCAAAAGATCTTATTTTACAACATATTTGTTATTTTGACTCACCCCCCCGTGCTGGATAGGACTAAGAACATTCTGAACATCTAAATGCACGTGGGAAAGAAATTTTGGTGTTTCTGATCAGTATCTGCTTATTTAGCTAGATTAAAGCTGCAAACATTCAGTTTAGTTTCAAGGTTGTTTTGGCTCTAATCAGCAGGAATACTCCTTATCATGGTTGCCTGTGCGACCATTTGAATAAAAACCTTGTGCAGCTTGGGAACTAGGTTGTTATTGTGGAATAACAACTCTTCCAAAAACATGCCGAATACGTGTAAATAGAACCAAAGTTTCATAATATAATATATATAATTATAATAGTAAGTAATAATAATCATCTAATATAATAATTAATATAGAAATTAATAATATTATAATTATAATAGAATATAAAATAAAAGTGATATATACTATATAATAAAACGTGTTATTGCAGTTGTTAAATTTCCGTGTCATTTTACATTTGTATTTCTATCTTAGATGTGGGCAGTAGTATAAGGAATTACGGTCAAATACAAATACAGTATGGTTACGAATATCTAATATATTATAATGTAATATATATAATACCTATTGTTGTCAAATTTCAGGCGGTTTACCTTTCTCAATCTGTATTTTTGTTGGATAACAGAAAATTGTGCTCAACAAGCATCGAGATTTGGTGGGGATAGTGGCCTACTATATAAGCGATAAGAGGAATAGAACAACTTAATTTTAATAAACTATAAAAAATACATAAAATTAAAATTAATTACAAATCAAATTCCAAAAATAATTCTTTGTCCTACACTCCAAACCATTCGCTGCATTAATGTCTGTAAACTCTTGCAAAGTGAAGTTAGGCATGTCGGAGATCCGAACTGGAAATTCTCCTTCACATCAGTTGTTCTGTACGCAGAAAACTTGGACCCATTGTCCGCATAAGAAAAAGGCTTTCATGTCCTTACTGAAAAAAAAATGATAGACAAGGGATTTTTATATATATATTATAAGTATATATATATATATAATATATATATATAGATATATATATATATAGTCTCGCACACACACATATATATATATGTGTGTGTGTGTGTGTGTGGGTCCTCTAACACACAAAACAAAACAAACAAATACACACAACACACACACAAACATACCATTATACATAGTGTATTATATATATATATATAACGGCATAATTATAGTATATATTACCTGTGCTCACACCACACACACTCTCTCACATCTAGTGTTTCGGCATAATGTTACCTGAGTTGCCACACTGTTTCACAATGCCACAACACCACACTCCATACTCTTCCTGAAGGACATTCATGGTGTTCTCTGGTGCTAGCTAAATACCCCATAATTAACATCAATTATAAAACAATTATATACATAATGTAGTACATAGTATATACACAAAATAAGATAAAAGTAGACATTTTCTGTGCTGTCACAGCATATGATAACATTGTTTTACTTAAATAACAAACATGTGTTCTTAATTATATGTTCTGGGCTTGTTACCACAAAAAAAACACCATTAAAAGGGCAAAAAAATTACTTTTTTTGCCAGAGACTATTTTACTACAAAAATATGTTCAAGTTTCCATTAAGGTCAAGTCCATTCACCTTTATTTGTATAGCGCTTTATACAATACTGGTTGTGAACAAAACAAAATTCAAAAAGCTGTAACATCTGTGTTCTTCACACGCCTCTGTTGTTTTAATGAAATAACCTTGAGTCTCCTGGTGAGCGCTGGGAGATCAAACATACAGAGCTTCAGATGTCAAAACACCCTCTCTCCACCCTCCCTGCCATCAGAATTTAACAGTTGTCTATGAATTGTAGATAGTCAGTTTTTCAAATGGTATTTCTGGATGGGAAACTACATGTTTTGTAAGGACTGTAAATGTTTTCACTGTGATTATTGTATCTCAAACTGCTACTGTTTGAAAAATCTGAGCAGACTAAGATGCTAATGAATTACATGTTACAAGTTGATAGCTTACAACCTTGGAACGATGTTATAATCATCATAATCTTAAACGGATTCAGAAGCTACGCAGATCATTCATCTTGTGGCATGTCAAATTTAGTCTAATAAAATAACGTTAAAATCCTCAGCAGTTCAGCGATGATGACATGAACAAACAGCAAAACTCGATTTTGATGGCCACGCCAGGTTGAAACACATTTTACACAAAGGGGAAGGAAATGTCAAAAGGAAAGTTACAATAAGGCGGTAAACACTTACCATGGAGCACCCGCGATGGTCGACCGAGGGCAGGGTTGGGGCGGAAGATTATGTAAGCATGGAGAGCAGATAGCAAGCGGGACACAGGAACACAAGCGGACACGTACCAGGAAGGTCCATCATTATAAAAACTTGTACAAGCGACCCAGACAAGACAAAAAACAACTCAGTACAAACACTGGCATAAGTTGTAGAGAAAAACGCATAGCAAAAGCGGTCACGTCGGCTGACTTTCACCATTTACATAGACTGGTAAGATATTTCATTTATGGTATTGTAAAAGTACATTCTCAATCAAAACCATTAATTGTTATCCTTATCAGTTCCTAGAGGAACAAAGCAAGTTCCCAAAACCTGCATGGTTTCTCATTTCAAAATTTGTTTTCACTCATAGGAGACATCATCCACAAGAGGGAAGAGCTGCCAATTCATGCACAGAATTTAAGTAGTAATAGGATATAGTATTGATAACAATTATAATAAGTAATATTAGAATTAAGATGACGGTAAGAATCGGAATGTGTTGTGCTCATGTGTAAGTCATACGGGAAGCCTTTAAGATAATATACAGGTCAAAATGTCGACAAATGAGTGAATGTAATCCCGGTGGAAGGGTCCAAGTTTTTAGCTATTGGCTGAAAAGCAAGTGTAATAATGAGCAGTCAGAAAATGTTCAACTTTTAAGGTACTATAAGCTGTTTGGAGGCACTTGTTTTCTCTGAGCAGGCATGACAGTTTGAGCTGTATGATAACTCTGGAACACTCAGCCAGCTGATCAAGGTCAAAGCCACCACAGCACCCAGCTGGCAGGAAGAGCAGTGGCATGTATGAAGGACCACCAAGAGGGGGTTTATAATACATTGTACAGTAAAACAATAGTGTGTGTAATGGAGATGTGGACCCCTGAGTGACATTTTTGTGATAAATATAATATAAATTATAACATTATGCTGATGGATATGCTTGCTATTGGTGTAAAAATATCACACTGCCATTTAGACTAGATAAAGCTAAACAGGAAATATCAATGAGAACCAGCTGCAAAGGACATATGAGGGACAGGACAATTGTACCAGTACTGAAATGAGAATGGTTGAAGGCTGGGTTTCGGCTTCTTACCTGAAATGACATATAGACAGTTTTCCACTCCTCCATCCATTCTTTACAAAATCCAGCTGTGCCTAAAGTAACAATGAGGAGACCCAAACACAGAAACAACACCTGAAACAGAGAACAGAGAATTATTAACATACCGAGATCATTCATTAACAAGCTGTGAACTTCCTTTATACACTATGACTAAAAATGAAATTAAAACTGTACCAAAGTTTAAAAGGTAACCAATATGAGACACGTTTCCTCAACTAAGAGCACTGAGATCTTTTTAAAGCTAATTTTATAGTCAGCTTTTTAATGTATCCTTATGCATACATTTACATAACATTAAGCTTAACAAGTAACTTTTTTTTGAACTTGTGTTCAAAAAATGTACAATTTCTATATGAAATTTATTAAAAAACTTGATTAACTCTTTTTGGGTTTTCATAGTTTTAAAATAATTTAAATAATTTTTTATAATTGACTTTAAGATGGACAGCCTGTGTCTGGGACAGGGGTGTTTCCTTGAAGGAGGCAAAGGGAGGCAGTGCCTCCTCAAAATATTGAATGAGAAAAAAATTTGTAGTACAAAAATAAAACAATGTCAATATTACAAAATATAACATTAAAAAGTGTATAAATCACTCAAACAAACAGCATTAGTTTGTCCAAACGGCAGGTCTCTCAACACCTCCCCTGAGTCCATTGAGTTCTTAAAAGACCTACTAAAGGCATGCGGTGAGTTTGGGGAAAAGTCACATGAGAGGAGGGCAATACCTCCATCGCGATATGATTGGATATGACTGGTTATGATCGGAAGTGATTGTTCATGTGATAAACAAACTCGCCTCTCACATTCCACTTTGACTAATCAGTCTGAAATGAACAATGTAATGGCATTATGCGGGAAGACTAATTTAACAAGTAAACAACTCAGACACTTAGATATAACCACTTTGTTACGTCACAATAAGACTTAAATGGCCTGAAAACATGATCTGTGGGAGTTTTTAGTGAGAAATCGGCTTGGTGAAATTTACAGTAAATCTCAGTGTTTTGCTTTGATGACTGATGATCCGAAAAATTCAAAAACAGTTATAAGTTAACTATTAAAAAGAATAGCTGAACATAAGTTCCCAAATAAAATATATTGCTTAAATTGTTACTTGCCTTGAGTTATTATTTTGGAATAAATGTAAAATGCTTAAAAACATTAAACACAGTAGATTCACACTTGGCATGTTAATGTAAAAATATAAAATAAAATTTATATACCATACCACTGCTATATATAAAACAATATATACATAAAAGGCATTTAAGCAGTAGCAGTTAAAAGCAAAAAATACATTTGAACAATTATTTAAAAATAAATTAATTTTAAAAATAAAAGTCTCAATGCAATTTCAAGTTGAAAGGGTAAAGAGTACCTTATGCAGCCAGTTGTAAATCCAAGGGCTCTCTGATTGCTAAGTGTAGCAATCCAAATACCTACAGTACAAAAAAAAGATCTCATTGCTACAACCATTACATGCTACCAGCCATACAACCAAACACAAATATGCTACCAGCTGAGCAGTCTGGATCACATTCTCTCTTCTTACCAGTAGGAGGAGGCAGTATGTGGCCAGCACGGCAGAAACGACCATCGACCATCACAATCATGTACCAGTTTCACCCCATTTTTTTTAAGGTTTTGAAGGCCTGCCTGCAGGAGGAAAAATAAAGCAATATGGCAGAACGACACAAACCAGGGTATTACAAGCAAAATTGGAAACAATGCGTCAATGGATTTACAATCTGGCCATATAATTATCATGTGTGTAATTGTGTTTATGTGCTCACCAGTTTACATCATTGTGGTCGTTGAAAGGCAATGAAACAAACATACATCCAACTCAGGGCAAGTATGGACACAAAACGACAGAAAAGGAGAGCCAGCAGCAAGGCCTCTATCTATAAACAAAAGCAAGAATGCACACTTCAAACATCTCTTTTCTTTTCAGTTAGGTCTTCTCTTTGTCATTTTACTGACACTAACAAATGCATCAGAAATAAAAGAAGAAAAAGTTTATTCAGAATTCTCCTCACTGCTCCACCTGTGTGCTGTGATGATTTAAAGTCATAGGTTAACCACAAATAAGAGCCCGGGGGGGTATGGGTGGAGGTGATGGCACACAGCCATCGCCTTCTCATGTTGAGTTTCGTCTCTATTGATCCGAATATTCAAAAGTGGGGCCAATCTCCAATCTGAGGGGTTACTATAATTATTATGATTATTACAAGTCCATTTCACAAATCTGAATGCAGCGGTAATTGTTTCTGACACAAATCAAACACAATTCTGAGCCTTGCTTTTGTATTCAGGCTACTAATTAACATACTTTCCTGCCTGTCATGAGCTTTGTACATACTTAAAATGATAATTGTTTCATTAAGGAGCATTCAATGACAACAATTTTTTTTTATACATCTATTATACATGGTAAACTATTCCGCCTCTCTCAACTGATTGTGTCAAGCTAAAAAAATAAAAAATAAAAATGACAACCCTGTCTGCAGACTCTGAGATAATGCGTACATCATTGATGTTCAACTTCATTTTCCTATGTGGAAAAAATGTGATAAAAAAAGCAAAGTGTAAAAAGAAAAATCTCACATTTCTGTCTTTAGTTTGACCGTTCCAATGACAGCTGTAGATTCCTCTGAGGCAGGTTCGGGAGATCGAGAGCATTGTGTTTTTTTCACATCCAATGATTCCAGCTGAATGTATGCAGATGAATGGGGTCTCGTCCGGTATGTAGTGAGGTTAACTCATTTATAATGCAGGTGTTTGATATAGAATGACTCACTTCTTCACAACTGAAACTAGTAGGAGGGAAGAGAATACAAAAGATGGTGGTTTATGCAAGGAAACCTGTTCTTTAGCTCAAAACAGAACTCAGCTCACAATGCCTGGTTTAGTTAGTTAAAAAGTCCTTGAATTAGGGTGAGAGAGAGAAAAATATAAGCAATGTGACTCCAGTAGGCAGTCACAGCAGGTTTGAAAAGGTTACATTTAATTATTGAGGAGTGTCTTTGCTTTCAAAAGCCCTGAAGCAGAAAAACTACAAGACAACCTGTGGGAAAGATTTCATATCAATCACTCATTTCTAATAAAAGGACAGAATGTTATTTCCCAACTCAGGTTAACTGCTACTGTTTTGTAAATGATAAATATGCATTAAAATATAACCTTTTTTTTTAACATCCTATAATCAAACGTTGCCTGATGGCAACAAATTGTATGAAAAACTGACATGGAGAAATTAAAGCTTATTCTGAACCAGTTAAAAGGCCTTGCCCATGTTTTGACAGGTTGTGCATAACATGACATATAATCCGCAATGTTATGAAGACTTTCTTCCTGTGGAGGTTAATTGTTGTTGTTTTTTTAGTTTTCCATGTTTAATGGATGTAAAGCTCATGATCAGATAAACATGTCTAAGCAAGAAAGAGCTAAAGGCATCTCTGTAAGGATGGGGGTAAGCACAACAGGAAGAGTAAATCATATCAGAGCCAAAATATAAGTAACCTGTATGTGCTTGTGTACAAGTATTTTAACATTTGTATAAATAAAAATTGCACAGTGCCAGTCTAACCTTTGGATAAACCTCGCTGAATACCTCACTGTCTTTTTAATCTAAATTTGTTATAACATTTATAAAGTTAAAGAGTCAGTAAAAAAATGTTTTTGAAAGAAATTAATAATTTTATTAAGCAAGAATGTTAAATTTATCAAAACATTTATGATGTTACATGAGATTTCTATTTCAAATAAATGCTGTTCTTTTGAACTTTCTATTCAAAGAGACCTGAAAAAAACATTACAGTTTCCATTAAAAATATATATATATATTAAACCGCATAACTACTGCCAACATTAATAATAAAAAGACATTTTCTTGAGCACCGAATCAGCATATTAGAATGATTTGAAGGACAGAAGGATCATGGGACACTGAAGACTGGAGTAATGATGCTTAATTTAGATTAAGATTTGCATCACAGGAAATAAATGATATTTTAAAATATATTAAATTAGAAATTAGTTACACTTGTGTGGATAAAGGAAAGTTGACATTAACACTTCTTGTCACCAGATTTATCAAGTCTTCATTTAGCAGACCAATCAATGCAGTTATCATAAATTCATAAATATAAAAGTATAAAATGTTACAAATATTCACTCTTCAATGTGTTATATATGTCAGCCAGATAAAAGTTACATTATCAAAAAGCCTGTGCTGGCAGTGGAAGCCATAACTAAACATCCCCAATGCAAGTACTTGGGGACTGTCAGATCTGAGTCACTGATAAAAAGTTTAGATAATAAACCATATATCCCAGCATGAAGGATACACACCTATCTAAATGCATGACAGTCTATTTTGAAAATCTGAAAGTTCCTCACATGTTGTAACCATTGCTGTGTACAGCAGCTTCTTTTAAAGAACATAGCATTTTTGTCAACGGTGACACGCTTCACAAACACCCGGAGCAAAATGTGTTCTTCAGACTTGACAAAGAAGAAAGGAAAGCTGTCAAGGTGTTTAGTGGAAGTTCTGGCTCCGCAGACAGGTATGGCAGCACTTTTAATAAGTCACTTAACTCACCATTTCAGGTCAAACAACCAGTTCTTTGTCAACTGCAGCTCATATATCTGAATAAATGACCTGCTGGCCTTAAGCCATCATCCTTATTCAACAGGTCCACACTAATTAGTCCAATGCAGGATGGAGTTTATAAAGAATGACATTTTCTCAGCATCACACCACACTTCTCAGAGAAGACAACTGCTCCTTTGTCATGTTTATAGCCTGAGTTTGGATTTGTTTTCAAAGGGTCTTTTCTTTCAGTATTAAATTGATCATTAGGAATTTTTATTATTATTCAAAGGGTCTTGCAAAAAACTTTTCTTACTTTCTAAAAACATCTATTGCAGCATTTTTAATTAATTTTCTCTTGGGTGTATGTTCATTTATAAATGCATTTATACAAAATTATTATTAAAATATATTTGAAACAAGTACTGCTAAGCCAAACAAAGTGTTACAGAGGAGCTGGCACCCAGATTCAGCAGAAAGAAGCTATTTGTCTTATCTCCAAAAACTGAGCCATAACATAAAAAAATTGTTCTACTTTAACAGGGTCAATACACACAGTGCTACACACTGTAAATAAAAAAAAATATTCTACCTTAATCAACTGCCAGTAGAGAATTTTGTTGAGAAAATAATATCAGGAAAGGCTTCTTTTCCGAGAACAAATTGTGATTTTTTTTCTATTAAAATATTTTGCAATAGGAGCACAAAAAAACGGAAAAAAATGTTTAAGTAGGCAGCCTGAAGACACAATGCAAATATTTTTTACCCGTGCAGACAGGTATAACAAGACTTCCAAAAGAATTTATGTCCCATTTTAAATAGGGTCAAAAAAGAAATCAGGTGAACTTAGTAAAACACAGAAGCACATCAATAGCATTACAACTTTAGTAAATCACTCCTCATCAGGCTTTCACTGTATGTGTTCATACTATTAGAAAGCAAATGAAAAGTGCCGCAAAAACAAACATGACACTTTTGAAAACTGTACATAGGCTATTTAACACACATGTACCACTTTTTATTGAAGCATTTCAGAATAAGTGTAGAAATATTTTTATTTCAAGAAATGGTTCATTTGGAAAAAAAAAAAAAAAAAAACAAAAAAAAAAAAAAAAAAAAAAAAAAAAAAAAAATCAAAAAAAAAATGAATATGGTTATTAAGAAAGAAAAAGAAGGGAAAATAAAAGCAGCCTATGCTAAACTGTATGTAAAACTGCACATAAATCAAACGGCCAATGCACATGTTGTAGTAGAGCCTTGTGCAAGTGACTTGTGAAGTAAAAGTAACCAGTTGAAGATAATTTTCATGGAACCTCTGAATTTTCATTTTCTTCACTAAACTTAAAACTATAGACTGTGATACAAAAGTATCTGCCCATGCATTTTCATAAGAACATACAATATTTCAAACTAAATACACATGCTCTGCCTTATAAGATAGTCTAGTTTTCTGATGTCACACTTTCTTTATGAAAGCATTTAAGTATCATCATGCTGACTGCGAGAGATTTCAACCCATTCTAAAACTAATTCACATGCAACCTCAGATCTTGTTCTGCAGTTCAGTGACATCATGGGACATTTTTGTGTTATTTTTTAACCCGAGGGTAATAAAATATTGTTAAGGTTAAATTTAGTTTAACACAACGATCTCACAGAGACACATTTATCAGCAAATTTGCAAAAAGACTGTAACTTCTGATTTGTATTTTATAATTTCTAAAAAAAACAAACAAACAAAAAAATTTTTTCCCTTAAACATGGTTAAACCTCGTGATAATTTTGATTTGCAAAAATTCAGAACTTTTGTTTTTTAAAAAATGTGCATTGTTAGTGGTATCATGGTTTCCCTAAATCATCGTTTTTTTCTATCAGGATGCTTTTAGCACCTGTAATGACACGCACACCTGACGATATTCAGTTCGCACGCCTTTCAGTAATATTAGATCAGAACACATGCCGAGAGAGCGAACTGATTTTTGAGATGGTACCTTACCTTGTTTAAAAAGTAACATCTGATATTGAAGTCCCAGTCAGATTCTCAAACTGCAGCTCTCTTCTGCAGTCTGTGTACTCGAACTCATGCTGAGACTTAAATCCCGTGGACGGAGTATCAATGAGGCGGTAACAAAGATGAGCTTCCCATTCCCTGCAGCTTTGTAAGTCTGGACCAGCACCAATGCGGTTCCACTCGTGTTCAGCAGAGGGCACTCACAGAGACGCAATCAAAGAGTTTTCGAATAATTAGGAACCTTAAAGTGTAACCATCTAAGTTTGTTAACAGCAAGAGATGCTGCCTGACACATAAATGCATTATATCTTGCTTACACAAACGTTTACATTTAAAATTTTACATGTGCTGGAGAGATATAATTTGGATATTGATTAATCCTGTTTTTTTTTCTTTCTTTCTTTTTTTGTTTAGTGGAAAAGGAGTCTATTGTCCATCTGTTTCTGATATTATGATCTGATCCAGAATTTTTTTTAATTTTTTTTTTTATTTTATTTTTATTTTTTTGGTGTATATGAGAAATTTAATTTGAAGGAAAACAAATATTATTTTCAAGTGAAATAATTTTGATATATGTATTATTCCAATGAAAGTAATAATAATAACTTTCCTTTCTCGTACAATTTTTTATTATTTGGAGAAAATTTTTACATACATTGAAGAATTGGCCAGGATCAAAGCCAAATTTCATTCATTCTCTTTAGGAGGACTACTGCACCAGTTTGGTGAGCATTGTTAATAAAAAAGCAAAAAGGAATTTACAATTTTTGATTAATGAATCAATGTCTTGTGCACTCCAGCATGTTTTTATGTACATTTCTGTATACTGTTGTATATTTTGTGGTTAATAATGAAAAAAGAGCCCCTATTAAGTTTTTAGTTAAAGGAAAAAGAGCATGATTTGTATTATCTTGCCAATATTTGAATGTAATAATAATAAAGCCAATATGGGTCTAATAAAAAAATATAATAACCATTGTATATAATTTACCATTTATAGAAAATTAATATAATATTATATAATAAGATCTCTGCCCATACAATCGGGCTTTTTCCTTCTTTCCTTCGGGTTTCTTTTAATTCGCATAAAAATTATAGAAATGTATACATAAACATGTGTAGTCTAAGGAGCAAATACAAAATCAGAAGTGATGAGGGGAAACGAAAAAACGGAAAAAAAAAAAAAAAAAAAAAAAAAAATGATATTTAAATAAATGGATTTTTTGAATGAAATTGTAAAAAAAAATTATATAGTTCATACTAATTTACAGATAAAGTTCTGTGTTACTGAAATAGTTTCCATATAGCTCTTGAGGCAAGTAATGTAAACAACATGTAATTTAAATGTTATATTTATAGAATGTGAATATTTAGATTTTGGATTTTTCGTTTTCTAATAAGCATGGACCTTCAAAGTATAACAAGATATTGTATATTTCTTAATGTATTGTTTTATCAAAATGTGACAGTCAAGTCTTTCCAAGCAGAGGAAGAGTAAGGACAAAAAGAACAAGACGCAATTTCGATTCTCTGTATGTAGTAATTGCCAGGGTCACTTAGTTAATTATTTCTCGTTTCTTCAGTAGGATACATTTACAGTATAAGCTGATAAACTATTTCTGCTTCAACTATAGGGGACAAAAGGGTAGACTATTGCTAACAAACTTTTTTTTTTTTTTTTTCAGAGTTAATATTTGAAAGCCAATTTCTGATAGTCACATACCTGAAAGTCTTGCCTTAAACGCTACTGAACACATCCTTCAAGTCTTTTTTTATTAAATGGAAAGAAACTTAGCTGAGCTCCAGAAACTAAAAACGAATCATGATCTTAGGATGCTCTTGTAATTGAGCAACGGGAAGCGGACTTGTCAAAAAGTGACCGAGAGGCCACATTTACAGTTTGAAAGGTCTTTTGAAAAAAAATGTGTGTGAAACTGTCCCAATATCAATATTTTCTTGAACTCTCCATAGTTCTTGTAGTATGAAAAAAAAAGTGCTGGTCACATGATCTGTAGGAGGGCGTGGCTAATGGTTCGCTCGAGGAGTGCTTGGTGAGTTGATAGACAAAAACAAAACTGTCGCGCAAAAGCAGCTGTATATAGTGCTTGTCTTTCATTTTAGTATGATCATATTTGTAACGTCAGTTTATTCGCGCAGCGTTTTGATAATTTGAACGGCTTATGGCTCATTGTGCAGCGCATCTTGTGTTTACTGTTGAGTGTTAGCAAGCTAGCCCGCTGTACTCACTGTACAATGAGAACCGTAGAGAGTGAATTTACACCCAATTAATTATAAATCTTTGGTCATTTCATGCATGTATATTCACAGTTTTGTAAATAATTTAGTCTTGAAAAGTAAGAAAAAAAAGAAACCTTACATTTAAAATATATCGAGGATTATTGAGGATCATAATTTCACATTTTTTCTCTCTCCCTCAATTCTAGCTCGAAAAACATGGACCAAAAGATTCCGTACGATGATTATCAACTGCCAGTAGTGTTTCTTCCTTCCTATGAGAGCCCTCCTGCATGGATCCCTCCACAAGAGGTGGCTGTTATTGAACACTATGTTTCCAGCTCATCTTTTGTGATCACATTGACCTAATCTACATCTTTCTTTCTTTCTTATAATCAGAGGATACAACACCCTGACTACAACAATGAACTCACTCAGTTCCTACCTCGCACTATAGTGTTAAATAAGCCCCCTGGTGCACAACTGGGCTTCAATATCCGTGGAGGAAAGGCCTCACAGCTTGGTATATTTATTTCAAAGGTCAGTTTTGCAGATCTAAAACCTTCTTTATCTTTCGGCTAAGGAACTGACTTCATCATCTTGGTCTTGCTCAAAATGTTTTGACAGGTGGTGCCAGATTCAGATGCCCACAGGGCAGGACTGCAAGAGGGCGATCAGGTGCTTTCTGTCAATGATGTGGACTTTCAAGACATTGAGCATTCAAAGGTAAGTTCTGATATGTCAGTCCAAAAGACAGAAACACGCTGGATGTCTCGTCTTCTAAATAGTATCGGTGTGATCTTGATTTCTCTCTAGGCTGTGGAGATTTTAAAGACTGCAAGAGAGATTTTGATAAAGGTTCGATACTTCCCTTACAGTGAGTATTATTTTCATCCTTCCCTTGAGATGCAAAAAATCAGACATGATGGTTTCAAATATGTAGTGGATTCATTTATATTGTGATATATTTGATAATATTCTAGTCAGGTTGTGTATTTCTTTCTATTCTTTCAGATACTGTAGTCAATTCAATTTTTGATTCATAAAGTGTTTTTATGCAATACTGATTGTTTTAAACCAGCTTTGCAGTAATAAACAGGGAACTTCAGATATGAGACAAATTTAATTTCTGCTGTAAAACATCTCTAAAATGACAAGTGTAAGTAGTGTTCAAGTATTCAGTGTTGATATTTACAGTTATTGAACTTAACTGAAACATAAATTATGAATCATTTATGAAAATTCCACTATAAGCAGCTATTAACAGTTATTGTCATTATTTAGCACAAGTCGGTTCAATATGAATTTCAAACCAATTCAGTAACTGTTGACATTGCAAACAATTTCAATTCAGGCTGTAAAGTAGCTCTACTGAAGACAATGGTGTAATCCAGCTCATTTCAAGTTTTGTTCTCGTATGTGGCAGTAGTGAGCATTTTAGTTAACTGATTAAGTTGGAGTACCTGACATAAATGTGCTGTGCAAAACTGTTTTTCTAGACTACCAGCGGCAGAAGGAGAGGACTGTACACTAGGTGGCAGAGCTGACCTTCATGACTGCACCGGTGCAGTGACGCAGCTGATGAGGCGTTGGTGTGTCTGTGAAACCTTTAGCTGCCCTGCATCATCTTCCTCCCACTAACTATTTTCTGACTAAGAGACTGCTCAAAGAAATTATCTTCAAAACACTTCACGACATGCCTGATGATTCACAGCTTCGCCCATAGTGGTGGTTTTGAGCTGTGCCAGTTTTGAATGCAGCTGGCGAAATTCTCAAATACTTTCCCTCTTCTCTGTTTTCTCATCATTTCCTTTCCTCTGGGGAAAATAAGCATGTTCTTTGAGATACACTATATTGCCAAAAGTATTGGGACACCCCTCCAAATCATTGAATTCAGGTGTTCCTATCACTTCCATGGCCACAGATGTATAACATCAAGCAACTAAGCATGCAGACTGCTTCTACAAACATTTGTGAAAGAATGGGTCACTCTCAGGAGCTCAGTGAATTCAAGCATGGTACTGTGACAGGTTGCCACCTGTGCAATAAGTCCATTTGTTAAATTTCCACACTACTAAATATTCCACAGTAAACTGCTAGTGGTATTGTAACAAAGTGGAAGTAAATGGGAACAACAGAAACTCAGCCACAAAGTGGCAGGCTACGTAAAATCACAGAGTGGGGACAGTGCATGCTGAGTGCATAGAAGTTGCCAACTTTCTGCAGAGTCAGTAGCTACAGACCTCCAAATTTCATGTGGCCTTCAGATTAGCTCAAGAACAGTGCGTAGAGAGCTTCATGGAATGGATTTCCATGGCTGAGCAGCTGCATCCAAACCTATATCACCAAGTGCAATGCAAAGTGTCAGATGCAGTGGTGTAAAGCACGCCGCCACTGGACTCTAGAGCAGCGGAGACGTGTTCTTTGGAGTGACGAATCACGCTTCTCTGTCTGGCAATCCGATGGACAAGTCTGGGTTTGGCAGTTGCCAGGAGAACGGTTCTCGCCTGACTGTATTGTGCCAGGTGTAAAGTTTGGTGGAGAGGGGATTATGGTGTAGGGTTGTTTTTCAGGGGTTGGGCTTAGCCCCTTAGTTCCAGTGAAACTGTCTATAAAGACATGGATGAGCAAGTTTGGTGTGGAGGAACTTGACTGGCCTGCACAGAGTCCTGACCTCAACCTGATAGAACACATTTGGGATGAATTAGAGCGGAGACTGCAAGCCAGGCCTTCTCGTCCAACATCAGTGCCGAAACTCACAAATGCACTTATTGAAGAATGGTAAAAAAAAAATCCCTTAAACAGATTGCCAAACCTTGTGGAAAGCCTTCCCAGAAGGGTTAAAGCTGTTATAGCTGCAATTACGGGCCAACTCCATATTAAACCCTGCGCATTAAAGGGATACTCCATCGCAAAATGAAAATTTTGTCATTATTCACTTACCCTCATGTCGTTCCAAACCGATAAAAGCTTTGTTCGTCTTCGGAACACAATTCAAGATATTTTGGATGAAAACCAGTAGGTTTGTGACTGTCCCATAGACTGCCAAATAAATAACAGTGTCAAGGTCCAGAAAAGTATGAAAAGCATCGTCAGAATAGTCCATCTGCCATCAGTGATTCAACCGTAACGTTATGAAGCGACGAGAATACTTTTTGTACATGAAGAAAACAAACAATCATCATCTCCGTGACAACTCCTCTCCTCCATCAGCGTAGCGCCATTTTGACAATTCGGAGCAGTACGCAGGCAGGGTACGCTCTTCCGTGCCAGCAGCGCTGCACTGTTTTCATTCAAACCAAAGCATAAATACACGTAAAAAATGTATCCTTGTGGCTATGAAGGTAAAATGACGTCAAAAAGATTTGCATACACAGGTTAATATTTAAGTGTACATAAGACTGTAAGGGTAAATTAAATTTGCATGCACGAGAAGCTTTGTAAAGGTGTAAATCGTAAAAAAAAAATCGTAAATCGTTTCAAGCGTAAGAAAAAATTATTTGCAGCATTTTACTGTTACTTGATTAAATGAAGAGTCAGTGAGAGGCTCGTTTGATTGTCTACAAGAAGAAGGTGGACCCGCCCTCCCCCTCACGCTTGCAAAACTCAGTTAGTGAGAGAATCATGTCAAAATTGTAAGAGCAGAGAAAAGAAATATACATATCGCATTATTTCTGGAACTTTTTGCCCCACATGCACAACAGGTCATTTAGACATTTGCAGCAGTTTGTTTTTTTGACACATACAGATTTGTTCTATGCAGTCGAGCTGTTTTGAAGTTCTTTAAAGTGTTGTTTTCACTTGCAAATCACCGTTCACAGGCTTGCAGTACTTTTGACCGTCTTTTGGCAAAAAAAAAAGTGCCCAAAGTGTTAGTGCAGAAAAATGGAAGTCAGAAGCATACAGATCATATTTATTTTGCTTTAGCATGAAGCTACAGTTTTACAATACATGAATTACACTTAGAAGTAACAGTAAAATGCTGCAAATCATGTTCTTCTTACGCTTGAAACGCGATTTACACCTTTACAAAGCTTCTCTTGCGCATGCAAATTTAATTTACGCTTACAGTCGCTTATGTACACCTCCACAAATATTACCCTGCATATGCAAATCTTTTTTACGTCATTTTACCTTCATAGTGTCACGGCCTGCGTACAGCTCAGATTTGTCAAAATGGCTCTACGCTGATTTGGAGAGACAGAGGAGAGGAATTGTTGAATAAAGTCATTATTTTTGTTTTCTTCGTGTACAAAAAGTATTCTTGTCGCTTCATAACGTTCGGTTGAATCACTGATGGCAGATGGACTATTCTGACGATGCTTTTCATACTTTCCTGGATCTTGACACTGTTATTTATTTGGCAGTCTATGGGACAGTCTCAAGCCTCCCTACGGTGAAATAACCCTTTAAGAATGGGTTGTCATTAAAGGTCAAGTGCATGTAAAGGCAGACGTCCCAGAACTTTTGGCAATAGTGTGTCATGCATATGAAAAGAAAACATGGCAGATGTGTTATTTATTAAATGAAATTACTATAGTCGGTTACATCATGATTAAATTATGATCTGCTATTGATATCATCACTTAGAGGCATTTGTTAAATAAAGCTAATATTATGTTTAATATATCATATACTTATTTTATTAACTAGCTCTTTTTGTGATTGCATTTCAATTTTGTATTCCAAAGCAAAGCAGTTGTTTAATGATTGATGCCCTGCTGACAAACACATTTCTGCTGACTAATTAGTTGTCATTAAATCAATATGCTCATGCAAAGTACTTCTTGTGCTCATTTTTTAAAAATAAACCTGTATGAAGTATAAAGTGGGGAGGGGAAAATGCAAGAAGGGAATATTATATTCTCAGATCTTGTTACGTTGTTACACTTACATTTATGATGTTAGTGTGGCTTTGTTAATTTACTGTTCTAAGCAGAGGTACTATATAAACTAAGTGTTATTATTAAAGCTATTAAAGGAATAGTTCACCCAAAAATGAAAATGTACTCACCCTCAAGCCATCCAAGATGTAGATGAGTTTAAGTTAGCATAATATGACTTGGTCACCAATGGATCCTCTGCAGTGAATTTTGAATTTTGTTATACAAACATTGTACAATGACAAAAAAGTATTCAGTTCAGTTCAGTGGGTGCCATCAGAATGAGAGTTCAAAGCTTATAAAAACATCACAATAATCCACATGACTCGATTATCCATTATCTTTAATAGTGCTTCCTCCAGTCAAAAAGCCCATCCTCTGATGTCCTCTCACATCAAAATCCAAAAAAGGCTTTATGCTAGGTTTCTTTCTTACAAACACAGCTTTTCACTTAACAAGATGTTAATAGATGGACTGGAGTAGTGTTGGTTACTCATCATGGATTATTATGTTTTTATCAGCTGTTTGGACTCTCATTCTGACGGCACCCATTCACTGCAGAGGATCCATTGGTGAGCAAGTGATGTAATGCTAAATTACAATGCAAATACCAGGTATTATACCATGATCATGTAAACTAGTATTGTGCAGTGCCATTAATAAACACACTAAAAGATGCAACATTCTTATTAGGAGGAAAAAAAAAGTTTTCAAAGGCATTTTGAACATAAAATTTATTTACAATTTTAAAGCTATAAAACAATATTACCCTTCAGTGAGTTAGGACTTCATATACATACAATTCAAGTTATCAAACACACAAATTTACATATCCATCCTTCCTCAGAAAGAAAAACATAAAAAATATGGGTCACTTTGATCCGCTTTTATCATGTTATTGCTAATGTCATTTTCTTTCATGTTCAAGGGCACATAACAGAAGTACAGAAAAGCTCTATCATTACAATCCTCTGCCTTCTGATTTCTTCTGCCTGTTACAGGCAAATCAACTAATACCACTTCAAGTAATAAATCTTGAGGTAATACCACATTGTGTCTTGGACTGCTTTGGTCGTATTACAGGGCCTTTAACAGGATTTCTCCTATGGTTGCTTGGTGTCAATCATTTTCACACACGCCAATACAGACACACCTCTTTGAAAAGGCACACAGACATAAATACACAAACACAAAAGGATGACATTGAGAGGAACCTCTCCCCTACCTTGAAGACTTAAAACAAGGATTAAATGTGTAACTATATTTATTATAAAGAAATAAAGAACATCTAGGTGTAGCTTTATCAAAATCATTTAGTAATAAATTAAAGAAGCAAAAAAGATCTTGTTTAAGACAATGAACCACCTTCAAAAGGGTTTTAAATTAAATTAAGTAGCAGAACTGCATAATGTTTTCTTTTGTTCAAGTAAGCACCACTATCGCATATGCAATGCCCTAAGCAACTCTAGACACGGATAATGGAATGTGCAGATCTGTGCACCAGTGATTGTAAACACTTACTCTGTGAGTGTGAAGAAGGAATGTTGGCATCAGTGAGCTATAAGTGGGGTGAGAGGTAACTGGACTAACCCTTTCACACAGACCAGAGTTAAAGACTGTCCACTTAAGTCAACCTTTCTTTGAGCCATTTTAACTACTATCCTCACTCTCTTTAGCATCCTTGGTCAAGCTCTCATCCACGTTCTCGAGCGAGTCTCCACGCTGGATGGACAGCTCTGCTGGATCCATCATGGGCAGTTCACTCTGTATGGGGTACAGCCACGGCTTATGATCTGGAGAATTTGCTGCTTTCCACGCAGGGTAGTTCTGACCGGCTTTATGGACACTTCTTAAGACCTGTGGAATGAAACAAGAGAATGAGGGAGTGGTACTAGTATCAGCGGAAGTGGAACTTTGTTTTTTTTTTGTTCTTGTGTAACCTAGACAATGAAATGGAATCCAGTTTTACTTCATTTTTTAAGCGGTGCAGTGACTCAAATGGCAGCAAGTCTTTTTTCTCAAGCATAGCTATAAATAAACAGTGTTTCTGGTTTCTGTCTGGGTCTTCTGGATTTCCGGCAGCACAGTGTATCATAGGGTGAAATACTGCCTATAAAGTCTGACTTCTGAACTAAAGTTAATGAGTCTGTTTTTATGTTTTGTTTTAATACAGCAGTATTACTAGACAAGAAACAATCCACTTAATCCACAAATAAATAAAAATTCTATTTCAAATTAATGATTTTCTATTGAAATTTCTATTTAAAAAATTCTGATTAAAAAACAGTATCACGGTTTCCACAGAAATATTATGCAGCACAACATTTTCAACACTTATAATAATAATAATAATAATAATAATAATAATAAAAAAGAATGTTTCTTGAGCAGTAAATAGAATGATTTCTGAAATATCACATAACACTAAAGACTAAAGTAATGATGATGAAAATTCAGCTTTGCAATTAGAGGAATAAATTACATTTTAAAACATATTCTATGAAAACAGAAAACAGTTTATTTAAATTGAAATAATATTTCACAGTATTACTTTTTTACTGTATTTTTGATCAAATAAATGGATCCTTGGTAAGCATGAGATGCAAAACATTTTTGAATGGTAGTGTATATATACACTTATGAATAAAATCTTAACACTTGGGGCCTGTACCATGATAGTAGTTGGACGAATTCAGAGTTACAAGATTAGTTTTGAGTTGACAAAACCAAACCACTCCAATCTGGCTTTGTTGGTACCACGATGCTGGTCATCAACTTTCTTCATCAACTCAGGTTTTGATCCTGAGTTTGTGGAGCACATGCGCATGAATGTTTGACATCAGTGGCAAACAGCCAATCACATGCCTTGCAGCACAGAGCAAGAATTATTTACTTCTTGCGAGAGAGCCAGCGAGATTCAAAACTCTTTTGCTAAAGGTTAAGAGATCGTAGAAAATACTTGTTCATGAAAAGAGGACAAATAAAAGAAATTATCTCGCTCTATCAGTGCAGTCACAAGTGAAACGTGTGACGTGAATTTATATAGTTAATAATTACTATATAAATTACTATAACAAAATGCCGCAAAATTCCAAGCTACTTTCACGGTACCTAAAACCCAGGATTGGTGCAAACTAAACTGAAACTTACCTGGCTAGTCAGCTAATCTGGCTTCATGGTACAGGCCCCTGATCAATGGTCAACGGAAAGACAAACACCTCATTGTTCAATAATAATTTATAAACACCAAGCGTGATGTACAGTCCACGTTATCAGTGCCCTTTGGACAGAGAAACTCTCTGGGAACACTGCAAACAGCCCTACCATATGCAGTAATAATTCACAAGACTATGAAATGGACAAATAAAAAGCCCCGATGCAATGTAAGACTGAGTTCCTGTTCATAATCAGAAGAACATCTACATCATAGTTATCTTTGGATAACACTCAATGAAGGCTGAAGAATTATTAAAGGTCTTTCTAACAAGTGTAAATTGCCACTGCTTGCTGTGTCAGTGATCATCATGAATGATTAATAAAGAAAAGAGATTTGTATTTAATAGGAGCCTAAGTGACACTCTCTTCTGTAAATGAAAAGAATGACTGTAGTCATGCAGCCTACAGACAGAACAAGATAAACAAGTTTCACTTTGGCACAGCAAGTGCTGCGTGAGCGTCTTCAGAACAAGATATTCCAGTAGGTTTCCATGGTAACAATTGTGATTTCACAAGCCTTAAACACTGTCCTACATAGAAAGACAATCGCATCCTCAAAGAGTACATCTACAGAAACAATAGAAAGACACAAAATATGTTTACTTACTTTTGGAGCCAGGACCTGAGATCCCTTGTTGACGACCCACTTTGGAAGAGACCCTAAAAGATGAAAAAATCATTACGAAACGGCAACAAATTAATGTCTTACAGTGTAAATAAATGATGGGTGAACATTTCAAACGTAGCAGGGAATCTGTTCATACCTCTGGGATCAGCTTGTGAGAGGTACGTGAAAATGCAGCTGTTGGGCCCTGTTGGTCTGATCAGGTAACCTGTCAGAAGGGAAACGGCCCTTACCAGATCCTTCCGTGGGGGAAATTTCTAAAATGATAGCAAGACTTTATTAAAAGATGTTTTTAATTTGTAAATGCATGTATTAATACATTATAATTATTTAATGAGCATAATATTTCATGTTCAAATATTTTCTCCTACACTCATTTGAGTTTGGATGGATGCAAACTTGTTCGAAAACAGTCATTATTTTTGCAATTGTTTTGGCACCACTAGTGGAGCAGACGACACATTTTACCTTTAAGTAAATCTGATATTTCACTAGCTCTAAATCAATGTATGTAACACAAAATGTATGATAACAGAAGGAGTAAGTAAATAAGAGACGTACCGGATGTTTCACTGAGAAGTTAATGATCACATACTCATTTTCAGATACCTGCCATGAGCGCAGGGTCACCACATCTCTGTTCTTCAATGGGTTTGGGCAGAGCCCTGTGAATAAAGAATACATTTTTATTTTTTATTTTATGACATGTAGGACCATAAACAGCCACAACATTAAAAGAGGAACCAAACTGACAATAACGTTGACTATAACTACAAACAAAAACATGGTCCCAGGAGGCTTTTCTTCAAAATTATTTTTCAAAATGTTACTAACAGTGTTAGGTGACTACCACTGAGACGAATAAAATCCCAAAAGATCAACTAGAATGAGCGTAAGATAAGAAAAAACGCTCAATAATTGATACAAATGTAAAAGATTACATGACTCACATGAATAGTAGCCCACATCAGCATTAGGAGCCAGACGAGCGATGTCAAAACTCTCAAGCATTGTAGGGTCCCATGTCTTCCGGTACATGCCGTCATGAAGCACGTCAAACATGGTGGCAGCCGATACATCCTTTATGTTCATTCTACACTGCATTGGAAACAACGCATTTGCATTAGTGTTGTTATGGCAGCAGTACACACAGGACTGGTCATGTAAATTAAATAGAAATGTAATAGAGAGAAAATGTAAAGATATTGTGGGGCTCCATAGAAAATATATGCAAAATGAATAAACAAACAAATAAATAAATAATATATAACCACACACCCACACATTACCATAACTACTATTAAATCATGCATAACCACTGACCCATTAAACATGTTATGATGTAGTAATATTAATGTTCCTAACAAAAGTTATAACATTTTAATAAAGCACACAAAATTATAAACAGTTAGATGCAGGGAAATATCTTACCTTGATTTTGTGCACTTTGGATAAGTTCCCTTTGCTGTTTGTAGAAGCTGATAAAGGGGCCACCTCGACCCAGACCTCCATGTCATTTTTATCATATTTACTGAGCCAGTTCTCCGTGGACAAGCATTGTCTTTTGAATTCATTAAACATGGATTCATCTGGAATTATTCCCGTACCGCGAGACATACCTGAAACAGATTCCCCGATCAAAAACACTGCGAGAAATACAGATCTTCCCAAACAAGATGCGTTGGAGGGAACGTGCTTCTACCAAGACTAAGTATCTTTGTTCTGTTCGCAAAGAATGAGGTGTTAACTATTATAGTCGCAGATCAACCTTTCAAGCTCGACAAGATTTTTCTAACACATTCCTTACCTGGCGTCAGCTCTTGCGCGTGGAAAAATATCGTCACCACTTCCGGGAGCAGAACAGGTGTATTACAACACTGCAAGGTGCGCAGCACTGAACAACAGTGATTTAGCACACTGACATGATCCTGATTGATATTCACAGGCTTTTATGTTCACAAGTAAGACTGTTGAAACTCTAGAACAAACTGGGTGTGTCGGACCGCCAGTATTGATTGGTCATTCGTGTTCAGGTCCAGTGGTCTCTAGCTACTGTTCCACTGATTAGCATGATACATTCATGAAGGAACCGCTAAGACGAGCTGTGAACTCCGCTTTGTGTTCACCAACCGAAACCCTTAAATCACCGGCAACATCATTAAACCCGTTTCTGTTCTTTGTGTTGCATGGATTATATAGAACTAACAGAACTTAGAGTTTAAAAACGTATTAAATTTATTAAAAACATTTATTTTAATAAAAGGGCCAAATAGTTGAAAAACATTAAACCATTATGTAACCTATTTTTTCTATATCTATCTATATATATATATATATATTTAAATATATAGAATATAAAAGTGTATAATATATCTATCTATATCTATCTATCTATCTATATATATATATATATATATCTATCTATATATATATATATATATTTAAATATATAGAATATAAAAGTGTATAATATACACGGACACATTTATTATAAATAAACCTTTATTTAATAATTATATTTAATTTAAAAATTACAAAAAACGTAAAAAGGAACATATTGCATAAAACTAAACATTCACCAGCTTTTAATTTTTTTTTTTTTGATGAAAATCAAGATTTAGACAGTACATTAAGACTCCTTTCATCGTTATTTAGTTATTCTAACTACATAATATATCAATGTAGTTCATTATTACTATCTAACACTATATGCATATAGGCCTGCATACAGAAACCAGAACCAGGACAAAAAGCAAATTTGGTGAAATATCTTTATTCATGTGATACATTTTGGTGTCTCTTTAACCTTCCATTTTTTTACAGCATATAATAATAGTATTTTGTTCACACAAACTTGGCTAAACACTAGTAGACAGCGTATTTCAAACAGACCAGCACACTTCAGAATAGCACACAGCTGAGTATTCAGTCAGGGACAAGTGATAGAGCTGTTCAGGAGGGTTTCACTCTTCTTACATATCAAACCATATTAAATGTTAATGTTTCGAACACACTTTATGCCCTTTTTTAGTCTTAGTGATGAAAGGATTTGTCGGTTTACAGTTGAATGAGAGGAAAAGTGACTGGGCTGGGGGCTTCGGTGATACCTCTCCAGCAAATAAAATCCCATTCGAGTTAAACTGTTGACACCCAGCATTACAGATGGGGCATGACAGTCTTTAATGTGACCAAGATAGGGACACGACTAGGTCTTTATGATACAGTAGCAAATTAGCAATGCAAATTTTACATCAACCTTTGATTAAAGGTTTACACATTGCTAACTGCCATTCCAGTCAAGCATACGACACACTGTTTCACAAACTAGTGAGATAATAAATAAAACACATGAAACCAACAGTCTTACGACAAGCAATACCAAGACGTGTCTGTACACTAAGCAATAGCCGTGTTGAAGGAAGAAATCTAAATATCCCATTTAACAAAACCTCATTAGCGCTATGCAATGTTAATAGGCTCGCGCAAACCACAGCGATGAGGCCTGAACTGCTGCATTATGACAACAAAACAAGCAAGGCATTTTGTGTTAGACCGTCTCTAAACTGCATGCTGTTCCTACACTTGCGCAGCAAAAACAAGACAGAAAATGAGTGGAATTAGTGTGAACTGCGTTCTATATCCAAGCTCAGAGTGACGTGTTACGATAGTTTCGTTAGTACATACACGTTTTTACAATTAACCTTAGGTTTTGTTACTACAGTCGTGGATAAGTCATTAAATATCTTAGGTTTTGAGTTTTAATGAAATTAAATATGTTTACAGAGCAATTTCCCTTTTCTAAGAACATTAAATCCTATTTTTCCCCCATAGTTCAATACATTCTACATCCATGCAACCCTCCGAAAATTATCATGTATAAAATTGTCCAGAATGAGGCTTTTCACAAAAAAAAAAAAAAAAACACTAATTTTTGTTGGCCATACATGTGTATTTCCTGAAACAAAAAGACCTTTAAATGATATCTGGTCCCAAATACCAATTATACAGAATATTGTGTCCGTGATATTTCACAACAGTTTCAAAAGAGATCCCTTCTGTATCTTTCTTTAAATAACCAAAAAACACTAACAAAATAGTGTGTAATGTTCATGTAAAAAAAATCATATGAATCAGTAACACAAGACTACAGCCTCTCAATGCAATAATGTCAAGCTCTTCCTCCAGTGAAATTAAAAAAAGGCTTAAAATGATGACTTCAGCCCCAGCTCTTGAACATGGTAACTTCACAACGATTATGACGGCACTGATGTGTGAAAACTCAAGAGCACGTGAGTGTATATCAGTCTGCAATCCCATATAATGCCATGCAGCCACAACAGATGAGAATCTGAATGGTTTTAGCATTTAATCTATGCTGTGATTTTACTTTTTTCTCCATTAATATATGTATTTTTGGAATCCATTTTAATACAGAGTAATAGCACATCCACACGGTTACTCTGAAAAGTCACTTGGGTCGAAAAGAAAGAAAAGGTTCTCCGCTCATGAACGGGGCCGTGAGAGGAGCGAGTGACCACTGAGAGGCAAGCTGTTTGTGTGTGAGGGGGTCGAGTGAGGGGGATGAGGGGGGGTTACTAGCATGAGCAGCTGCTCTCGGTAACAGGCAGCTCCGGAGGCTTCTCCAGTTTGATGTCGATCACTGAAAGTTCAGGTTAAGGATCAGTTAGTGACTAGATCATGTAAATTTGTATAAGTATGTCTTTACCCTTGGATTACCTTACATTCATTTCTGTGAGATGTCATTTTTTTTATTTCTGTTTTGGTTTAAATCATGAAAAAAAAGCCCTGGCTTATGATCTCCTGCTATCAGGCTGATGCGGACAAACTGATTCTGACATTTTAATGTGAGTGATGTCATATTTGTCAGAAGGCTTTTACGGTGCATGTGAAGGATACTGTCCTCTTTGCTTTTCTCTGGTGTACTATCCATTCCAGGCAAAGCAGCAGCAACACGACGAAACAGCTAGAAAAATAAAAAAAGTAAGTTAATTAGTTAAAAATCTAAAATCTTATAGTTAATGAGATATACATTACAGTTCAAAAGTTTGATTAAAATAAAATATAAACCATTCTAATTTGCTGATTTGCTGCTCAAGAAACTTTTATTATTGGCTATGTTGAAAACATTTGTTATGCTTAATTTTTTTTGTTTTTTAGAAACTGAGATCCTTTTTTTCAGGATTGTTTGATGAATAGAAAGTTCAAAAGAAAATTATTTATTTGAAATAGAAATCTTTTGTACAACTGCAAATGTCTTTACCGTCTCATTTGATCAATTTAATGTGCCCTTGCTAAAAAAAAAAATAAAATAAAAAATAAAAATAAAAATAAAAAAAGTATTTTCTTTCAAAACCCCATGCTTTGAACAGTAGTGTATCACTTATGGAAACTTTCCAATGTGCAAATAGCCCCGGTCTCCCCTATTTAAACTAAATCATAACTCCTACTGGGTAGAGATTAAAAAGGAGTGTATTTCTTATGACACTACCATTATAAAAAAACAAAGTTAATAGACTCCATGTTCTACTCATGCTGACAATAAAAAGCAATACAATATGCTAATAAAAAGCACAATGCACAAATAAAATGTCTACATCCAGTCTGTGAATAGCAAGTGGTGCTACAACACAGCACATAAAGAAGAATCATTCTAGCGACACTCACACTCGGCTAACATGCAAAGGACATCTGTGACACAGTACATCAAGCAAACAAAACTAAACAAAAACACAAAACAGCAGTCCAAAAGCACAGGACACCTGTGAATGTGAGGCGGGGGCAGAACGGCTCATAATGGGTGAGGCAGAGAAAGACAGAAACCAAAGGAAGCACAAGAAAGTGTGGTGGAGGGAAGGTAGGGCTGGGCCGTCCTCGTTTCTCAGTGATTCTACCTGTTTGACATTGTAGCCAGTCTTTGCGCTGGTTTCAATGAACATGACATTCAGTTCCTTAGCCCTCTGCTCGCCCCCTTCCGTGGTAATCTGTCTGCTCGACCGAAGCGGGGGGGGTTAGGGGGATTCAGGGAAGAAATACAGACAGACAAAAGAACTGCATCAAGAAGAGAAAGAGACAGAGACTGACTGAGGTTCACATTAGTATTGGGGAAAAAGAGGAATTAAGAGTTTTGATAGGACCCCATCACAGGTTGAAAAGTTGAGAAATGGCTGAAATCGTAATATTGATGAGAGATCACTGCACTGCAGATCAACGAAAGGCTATTCACAGAGAACACATTTGTTATTTGAGGACAACCTACAACAAAAAAATAAATGAACACCCTATCAAGGGAAGTGATGATAATGTTGTTGGCCATGTTTATTTTCAGCTTAAAGAGAGAGTTCACCCAGCAATTAATATTCTGTCACCCTCATGTTGTTTCAAGCCTGTTTGACTTACATTCTTCTGTGAAACATGAAAGAGTAACATAGAAGAATAGAGGAATGTCCAAACTCCTTTCCATCTACTTCTATAGTACAGTAAAAAGCTGCATGGTCATTCTGCTAAATGTCTACTTTTGTGTTCCACAGAAGAAAATGTTATACATGTTTCTAACGACACAAGGGTGACAAATAATGACCGAATTTTCCATTTTTTGGGGGTAAACTACTTCTTTAATGTTTCTACAATGCATCTGTGGCATTTCCTAAATTTGACCAACTTCCCACCGGAAATAATTTTGACTTTGTATAAGGAAATTTTAGAATAGCTTCAAGTACACAGCGCTTTTACAGATAGTTATGCCCAGACCAAGACAGAATCTGTGGACATTTTCTGCATTTGAGGGGAAAGTTTGCATAAAGGTTTTAGATATGGTAAAATTTGTTTAACTGAGCTAGACATTTATTGTTAGCTGAAAACATAATCAATAAAGCAAACTATTAAATAAAAGGACACACAAGAGGTAGGAGATGTAAATGACTTTTTTTGTGAATAACATGCATTTCATTTGAATTGATATCTGCAGAGCGTTCTGCTGAATACTGTGGCTGCAGAATCTCTGTGTGTGTTAATGTCACATTCCTTACATATTTCTTTTTGGTTTCCTTGGGCAGATCACAACTGATGGCTGGTGATTCCATCACACAAAAATGTTTGTTTGAAATGGAGTCAGCTCAATAGGAATCCGCACTAATGGGAGTTTCGAGTGAGGGCGTAATGTTCCTATGTAGACTGTGCATCAGGTTCAAGATGATCAAGCAAATTTGCGGCGTTAACCAACAGAAAGCTGCTTGGTTTAAAATTACCTGTGTGAGGATTTCTACACTAGTGTCAATGGACCTTTTTTGTTCCCAGAATTTTGCTCATGTGATCGCTCATGGAATACTTGCAAAATGCAACAGAACCCTATTAAAAATGCTTAAAAAATAACCAAAATTTTTACAAAAAAACACCATAAACTAAAAACAACATACAATATTAGCAAGATTTTTACATAAAAACATCATAACTTAAAAATAATAGGCTATTTTCTGTCCTGTTTTGAACCCCCTCATTGGAACACTTTGTTTGAATAGGCGTGGCGGATTGTAGACTCTGAAGTAAATGCCCACTGCTATGATTGGCTAACAGTTGTGTATGTTTGACTGCTGACATCCTTCATAGATGGACGCTGCTGTGATTTAGGTCAAAAACAGATAAATACTCAGTAAATATCAAACAATCTGTAATAACAGACAAAGCAATAGCGACCACATAATAAAAAGCTACTCACACATTTGTGTTGAGACATTACTGTCGGATCCAATATAGTCAGCACAGCACTGACTTTTCATTTCTATCTTTCTGAAAATCCTGCATCAAATTGTGCCTCGTTTGTAAACGAATCCACGGTAAAATAACGTGAAGAAAGAACCAAGTTTAATTGGATTAAACAGATTAATACTATCAGTTTAAATGGTTTAAATGGTATTTTTTTAATGCCCCCAGGGCATCAGTTTAAAAGAAGCCAGATTCTGTGAAAAAAAAAAAAACGCATACTTTGCAACCCTGCATCCAACACAAGCTTGAATGTTCATGGGTCGAGAGTAGGATTATAGATGATCTTCTATAGATCTTCTTCTGCAGGGGAGGTGGTTAGCCACACTATTACGTCATAAAGTGGCACATTCCACAACCTGTCATTTTGGCAGATTTGGTTCAATTTAAGCTGTTTTTAGACTAACAAGAAAGTTTTGAGTTCTAAAACTTACAAGATGTTTTTATAGTACAATTACCTCTTACATGTCAAAAGATCAAAGGAATTTTGATTTCTCAGTTCATGACCCCTTTAAACATTTATTTGAGTTGTATTTGTATTACTGTCATTGTGTGTTTAGCTCATTTTTACAACCTGAGGGCTTAGTCAAAATTATTTTCCATGGAAATCGACAATATGCTACAGATTTGGTTACATAAATTAGAAACCTTAGGTCTGAACTACGTCTGTATAATTTCACCCACCTGTTTGACGTTATAACCAGCTTTGGCGCTGGTCTCTATGTACATCACACCCAGTTCCCGAGCTTTTTTCTCTGCTGCCTCTACTGACACTTGCCTGCCATTGTCCATAGTGGAGGTGTGGACACAGTTCAAATTAAAATGGGTATGAAAAACAAAAGTTGTAATGGGAAATCAAAAATAAAATCAACACAAGAGAAAATATGATCAAACAGAAAAGAAACAATGGCACAAATTACTCAACATAATATTTAAATCGATGAAAAGGAGAAAACTGAACACAAAAAATAACTTAAAACGTGACGTCTGAGGGATGAACAAAGGATGCGTTCATCAAACTCCTCCAATTACTGTACCTTTTATCAGCCAAGTCTGTCTTGTTGCCAACCAACATGATAATGACATCACTTCCTCGCTCTGTTCTGACATCATCTATCCACTTTGAGGTTTGCTGGAAAGAGTTGAGATCTGAAGAACACAGGGAACACAAAAAAAAAGTCAGGCAAGGACTCATATAAAAAAAATAAAAAATGTCTTGTGTTGGAAATGACTTCATTGATAGATCGATTAAAAAAATCAGTTTGCACAATCCAAATTTCGCAGTGGTCAAATCAAACTTGATTCACTTCAAAGCAACGTTTTCTTAGTAGAAAGTTTGCAAGCAGACTGTTAGTATGAAGATTAACAAATCAAAGGACGGTTAGGTTAAAGCACAGGTCATTTCGATGCTCAGTATCAGCAGTTTGATGTTAAAAGAGAAGCACGTACAATCTACTTTTTATTTATTCCGAATAATAAAAAATATTGTTCCCAAGCAACCATACTAAGATGATCTGCCATGACTTAGAAGCAGCTGCCAAATTGTGCTAACTGTGCCCTGGAGGCATAAATCCTTGCTGACCCAAGGAGTGAGGCTCAGACTCACTGGTGATGTCATAGACCACCACAGCAATAGTGGAGTCTCGGATGTAGCTGGGAATGAGGCTGCGGAAGCGCTCCTGCCCTGCAGTGTCCCACAGCTGGAGCCGAACCTGAGGGACCAGCAAACCAGGGTGTGCACAGAAAAAAGTAGAACAGAGAAAAGAAAAGATATAAAGAGAGGATAGGGCAAGGGAGCAGGGTAAGTGAAAAGGACAACATCAAAGAAACAAAACAAGAATGAAATGGAGAAATGCACCTAAAAAAAAATTACCATTTTTTTCTTATGAAGTTCTGTATTTATAGATCATGACCTCAGGTTTTTATTAAATAAGAATAGGAATAATTTTAAAGACCATCTGAAGGCATTTGGGCATTTCTCCATTCCAGCTCTCTGAATGACGCTGCTTTCTGCAAGATGCTTTGCAAATGGCACTCCATACATGTAACAACATGTAACTGGACATGCTTTCAGTCTAATCACACAAAAAGCACTCCACGTTTCATAATCAAAACGTGGCGCGGGTGTTTTTTATATGAATGTATCTTTGCAGGGAACCAACTGTCTTCAGAAAAGCTTCGATGTCATTTTCATTTCATCTTTCCAGATAGTGATATATACACACACTATATATATACACACACGCGCACACACACACACACACACACACACACACACACATAGATAGATAGATAGATAGATATCCCCCCGGGGGAAGTGCCACCTCATATAGAGTGTAAGTCTGTGGGAAACACTGATGAGGGTGAGTAAATGAAAACAAAATGTATACCTCTCTTCATATTAAGTGTTTTTTCATTTTATTTTAACTTTACCATGAATGCTCAAATAAACCAGCACACCTATAAAGCTCCATGAGTGCCATTTACTCAAGCAGTACCCAACTTGACCCCACCATGTGGTGAAGCAGGAGCACTAGCTACCTACTTGCTATATCATAGACCACCACTGCGGCTGCTGAGTCTCTGATGTAACTGGGAATGAGGCTACGGAAGCGTTCCTGCCCAGCAGTGTCCCACAGCTGTAGCCGAATCTATGACCATCCATGCAGCACAACAGGCATGGGGACCCATTCAGCACCCAGCCATGGAAGAGAGTGGGGTGAGGTGGACAAAGACACAACCCAACTTAAAAAGGTGAAATCAAAATAAATAACAAACTAATGACATGAGCTACAAGCATGCACAAAGAATTACGCAAATGATAACCATGATGAATCTGTGACATAGACAGTGATATCACCTGATGAACTTCAAATAAATAAATAAATAAAGATGTCTTATAGACTTTAAAGGAGATATTAGAAAACATCAAGGCGAATGACTTGAGCCAGTGTGTGTCAAAACCATCTACTGTACTGGTGCTAATATTGTTAGTCAATATTTAAACTAAACTAGACTTTATACAAACATGCTAGCTTTCTAATAAGCCAAAAGGCTTGGACACACAGAGACTCCTTGGAAATTATTCTAGAAACGCTGATCTCTGTCCTACCGTGCGGTCTTCCAAGTACATGGTTTTTGACAGAAAGTCTATACCAATAGTTGCCTGTAGAGAGAAACAATGAGTATATTAGTGCACACTGCAAAATCGGTCATTAAAGGAATATTTGTTTTACTTTTTAGACTTTTTATCTTCAGTGGAACACAAAGGGAGATATTTTGCACAATGTTCATACTGCTCCTTTCCTTACGGTGAATGTATACAGTCACCAGAGTCTGATACGATTAAAAAACAAATGTCTCATATAATTGTCCTTATTCACAGAAAATCTCATTTGCTCTTTTTTTAAGACACTCTGCGTCAAATTTAACAGCAAACTTGATCTCAGTGGTATGAATGAGATTTGAGATCTACGAACTAAATTAACACTTGCAAAGTACCAAATGCAAGTTAAAATCCATCATACACTGCCATTAAAAAGTTTGTTTTTAAGGAAATTAATAGTTTTATTCAGCATTTAAGTATGCATTAAATTAAATTTATAATGTTAAAATAAGAAATGTTTCTTGACCACCAAATCAGCATATTATAATGATTTCTGAAGGATCATGTGACACTGAAGACTGGAGTAATGATGCTGAAAATTCAGCTTTGCATCACAGAAATAAATTACAATTTAAAATATTTTTCAAATAGAAACCATTTATTTTAAATTGCAATAATATTTCACAATATTACGGTTTTATTATTGCACATTTATTTAAAAAAAATGCAATCTTTATGAGCATAAGAGACAATATGGAAACAACATTTTTTCTATAAAGTATCTCATTTTGTGTTCCATGGAAGATAAGGTTTGGATCAACAAGATGATGATTAAAAGACAAAACAATTTTTATTAGCAAGTGAACCATTCCTTTAGAGAACAACAGTGAACCAAACCTTTGCGTTACAGATTTTACAATCTTTGGCCAGATATTAAGATGCACAGTAACACGGTAAAAATTTGTGAACACAATATGGGCTCTGACAGTCAAAGCAGGTGTTACCTGATAGGTATTATCGAAGCTGTCATACATAAACCTCGTGATAAGTGAAGTTTTGCCGACTGTGGAAAAAGAGAAAAACATAAAGCATTAGAAATAAGGGCCTCACAGTAAATACGTCTCTAAACATAGTGTGCTCCCTACACAGACAGCATGCCTGGTGTTCGCATTGAAAGCATATTATGCTGTCAAGAAGGGAAGGGGTGCACTGGTCTGCAGGATGAGTCTGAACTCTGATCGCTGTGTTGGCAACATGGGTGTCGCCGTCCTGCTTTCACAGCAACATACCATTTCAATACAGGCTAAGATACGCTGTAACTCTCGTTTACGACAGCACGCTGTTCTTTTTTTTTTTTTTTTTTTTACGTCAGATCCAGCCATTATGAAAAGAAAAAGTGGATGAGGCGTGGATGATGTGGCAGTTAAACATCCCTGATGTGATTTATGATCTCATTATCTTGATAGTCACAGCCGGCTAGCTAGAATCGTGCTAACTGCTATCCGCTAGCAACCATCTTCACAACAGACAGTATTGTTATATACACTGAAACATGTTCATTCACGATTGTAGCACAATGTTGTTTGCGTTTCACGTGTTGAAAACCAATGATCGATGTGATCACATATAAAAGGCCTTTAAAACGGGAGATCTCTTTTTTTTGTGGCTAAGAACAGACAACACAAACGTGCTAATACTGCCTTCGATGTCTACATGCGAGAATACATAAACACAGAGGAGAAAGACAGACGTAACAATAACATACTTTGTCGATTAAAGCAGAATTGAGTTTATAATCCTATCTGGTATCTTTTTTTATATATAGTTTGGATACTGCAGGATGTTAGGTTAAATGCCACATGACGTCTGTTCGTGTATTGTTCATGACAACCGTTTACTGTAACGTAAATATTGCAACATCTTAACCCCAACTCCCAAACTGTAAAAGAACACAAACCGCCATAAAATTATTCACATGTATCATCTAATAACATATACCCCTCTATAACACCCTAAAACTTCCCCTTTCTCTCTCCACGACTCACCACATGTTAACTCAAAACTCACCTACCTCTTTGCTCGCCCAAGAAAACCAGCTTAAATTTCCGCAGAGGGTTGCCAAACTCTCCGCCACCGGTCGTTGTAGACATATTTATCGAGTACAATAAACAAAAACTATCTAAATATCTAAATATGTGTGCGCGGACGAAGGACACACAGTACAGTGCTGTGACGGAGCGCCGACAGCTGCTGAGTCCTGAGTGGCAGCGCCTCCTAGTGGCCAGAGATGGAAACGCAGGACACGCTTTGGCTGTGTTTCTATTGAGAGCTGCCTGCCAATGCTGACTAGGTTCCAGTCAAGTGGTTGAGCGCGACAATGATTGCCAAAATGCTGTCCTAATAGCCAGCTGACTAGGCTTTGAGACACAGCCTATGTCTGCTTTCATACCAAACAATCGTGCAGCATTTAAATCCTTAATTTTCCTTTTATCTTGCGAAACAACTTAACATAGCCAACAGTACATTTTCTTCATAGAATTCCTAATTGTATTTAGAATATCAGTTTATGTATAATATTTTAAATGTTATCTAAATATTTTATATAAATCTGAACTCATGTTTAAGGGTGAAAGCAGTACAATAACAATATATAAACATTTATTTGGAGGTTTAATCATGAAATAGCATAGTATCATTTTTAAAAATGTTTTATTTGAAAATGTACACCATGGAATCTTACTACAGTTAAATATTTCACAAATTTCTGGTATGAACAGGGGGTGGGGGGTTATTGAAATTAATGGGATAACATTGGAGATGACTAGAAAAATCTAGGCCAGTCTTGACACCCAAAATGTTTCACACAGAAAACAGTCACTTGTCAATAATGTCATTAATCATTAAAAAAATGCCCCGACATTGATACGCAAAATAGGTCCTTAAAAATTATATGTACTGCACAAAGCCTATGCATGACCGTCTGTACCTCGTAACTGACTTATTTGAAATTAAAATTTGAAATTGAAAACCCTTGACATATCGAAATGCTATATTTGGCAAAATGGGAAAAGACATTTTCATAAACTGAATGTAACTGCACATTGTACCTGGAATAAATACATGTAATAAAATAGTCCAAAGTAAGCATTTGAAAGAGTAAATATGTCTTAGCAAAGAATAACTCCATGAACAAAAATATGTTAGCAGGGCATGCAAAAGAAACAGAAATAAAGAATTTAAAATTGGCACTGAATGTGACCTAAATGGTTATTCAATAGGTGCTTCCATTTTCTTCAAGATTATATCTTAAATAAATTACCACTATATTACTGGGACACTTTTAAGAACTTCGAATGTATAGGGGATTACAAAACATACAATACAAAACTCTCAGAGTTTTGCTTCATTTAGCTCCATGCTTTCAAATAAAGATCTCGGTTAACCACATTTTGCTGGCATTAAAAACACCGGGAACTTTTCGGGGCTCATTTTCTTTGGATTTTCTTAAAACTCACAGCCAGCATGTCCAAAAAGTCCTTAAAGATAATCTTACTCATCTTAATTCACAACCTAAATTATAGTGTTTGCAAATAAGTTAGTATCCGTTTGCTCCTCACAGTTAACACTGTTAATGTTGATGATGACATGCAGGTTCATTCACAAACACATGTACTCATGAAAGAAACTAAATGATTGTTTAATTCAACAGATTGAAACTGCAAGGCAATATCATAGACAAAATATGAACTAAAAACTCCAAAGCATTCCTTTAGTTCACAGCCTTTCTACCAGAGCTTTGGCTCTGGTGTCACCAGCAAACGGTGTTTGGTAAAAAACTACTAATGAGGGGCACTGCTTACATGCCCTAATTAGGAAAAACACAGCTAATATTTGTTGAAAAATACCATGTTAAGCCCACATAAGGCCATCAACAGGGCATTCAGCATGAAAGTAAAAAAAACAACAATCTAAATATTCAAACAAGGCTGACGGAGTGAAAAATGACAAGAAGAGTGGACGCGTTAGTTCTCGTGGAAGCTGTAATCCCCTCTTCCAACAGGTGGCCAAGACAGAGTTAAAAGAAGCTAGAAAGAAGAGAGGAGACAAATGCAGATTAGAGAAAGTATAAGGAGGCCACTGAACTCATCAGCACCAGTAGGAAGACAAGTTTACAACAGTCAATTGGAATGGCCACTCAGATTTTTTCTTTTTGCCAGCCCAAAAGCATGAAGCATTCAGAATGTGGGCGGAACGGAACACACGTCCTTCTGGCCTGCTTCAAATGCATTGTGCATCCTCTCTTCACAACTTGCATTTAAACGTGCATTGATTCAGTAATCTTGGATTCTCTATTTAATAAAACCATGGTCAAAGGTAACTCAATCTAAAACAGTTGAACTGGGACAGTGATTATAATGATTGCATTTTCCCTCCCCAGCTCTCTGAAGAGGCACAAATCTTAAAGGAACCGTTCACCCCCAAATATGAAACTTTTCTCTCTCATGTAGATTAGTTTGTTTCATCATCGGAACAGATTTGGAAGAATTTAACTTTACATTACTTGCTTACTTGAAAACCTTTGGTGAACTGGAGTTTTTTGTGGTGTTTTACTTGTGGATTATTGTGATGCTTTTATCAGTCGTTTTAAAACGCTCATTCTGACGGCACCCATTCACTGCAGAGGATCCATTGGTGAGCAAGTGATGTAATGCTAACTTATCCAAATCTGTTCTGATGAAGAAACAAACTCATCTACATCTTGGCTGGTCAGAGGTGTGACTGAAGTGTCAGCAGATTAAATTTTTGGGTGAACTATTCCCTTTAAGCATATTAGTCACACAAAGCATCACAAAAGATACTCACCGCAAATAAGCACAGCCTTAAGCAAAGGTTTTGGGTAACACAATAATTACAGTGTTAGTAAAAGCTACAGAAAGAGCCCAAAATCAAAATACAAGAGGTGATTTATGAGAAACTTAGAGGGCTTGGTCCACACTGCCTCCCCCTGGGCTACCGGTTAACCAAAGAGTCTGGGCCTGGTCCCTTATCAAAGCCATACTACTCAGTGCAGAGCCAGGGAATACTGCAAAGGAAAGTAAATACACACACGGCAGTGAGCAGGGACACTGGAGGGAGCAAAAGCGTTAATAGGTGACAAATATCAATCACATCAATGCCACCTGTTGAAAGACCAGCATCCAGATACAACACAAAATACTATCATCCAGCACAGAACCAACTGATTTTGCTGAATAGTCTGGTATCTCTAATCGTAGCTTTGAAAATATAATTTACAACTTAAACTCAAAATAAAATTGTCATTTCCTGCAGCGACTCAGAAAACTGACTCGCCTAGACAAAATTTGCTCACTATTTGGTCATACAAGGATCTTATAATGAACGGTTCAGTTAATTTGCTCAAACACTTCACCCCTTGAGAACACAGGCCAAACCTTTAGACAATAAATTCAGATGTATGATTAGTCTTATTATATATGCTCAGTTAAGCATAAAGATTTAGTAAAGGTATTAGTCCAGCTTCTCCCTAAAGCAAAAAATCAAAGCATAAATTGAGGAACTCAAGATTTTTCACTACAGAGTAAGCAAATCAAACACTGGCCATGTCACCCTGAGTGCATAAACATTTTATGAATAGTGTAAATAATAAAATGTAGAAATTACATTGTCTGATATTCATACACAATAACTTGTGCACAGTTTGAAAGGTTTATGAAAGAATGCCATTTATTACTGATGCAAATATTAGTCCCTTTGCCATCAATATTTATTTATTAGAAAGTGATTTTTTTAATTAACTTTGTGAAAAATAAAATGTCACAAAAAATAAAAAGCTATAAAAAGGTGCTTACATTTGGATGAGATGTGCCAAAGTTTTTCTAAACTAATACAAGCATACCAATGACAAGTGTTATATATATATATATATATATATATATATATATATATTATATATATATATATATATATATTATATATATATATATATATATATATGTGTGTATGTATGTATATTATATGTATGTAATATATAAACAAACATTGAGGTATAGCTGCAGATGACCAGAGAGCATCTGTATAACATGCATGAGCTAAAATGAGACAAAAAAATCATTACTAATGTTCCTAAATTCTAACCATTCTGTTGGAAACTAGGATAAAAATGCCTTAAATCTTACTGCATGACCAAAATGAAAGCAGCTCATACATCTTCCTATTACGACACTAATGACAATTATGGTACTACTAATATAATTTGTCCCATTTTAACCTGTGTACTCAACTACTGCACACCCACAACAGTAGCCACTCATGTTAAAGTTGAATCAAACACTAGTCATGCAGAACAAAGCAATATCATCATGACATCATAACACAGCAAGTAAAACTAAGGAAAAGAAACAATCGCATGTAAAAAAAAAAATTAAAAAAAGGAGTTAAACCATCTAAAGAAGGATTCCATTCACAGTTAATATCCCTCCTCAGGTGTGTTATGCGTGAAACAGAGGGGACGGGAGAGAGAGGGGGGAAGGGATGGGAACAGCATGGCTCAGGAACACTGAGGAGGGAAGAGCTCATCACTACAGCGGGCAGGGGGAGCACTTTCTACAGGAATCCTGAACTGGAAACGAGAGAGAAGGAAGATTATTGTTCCCTACAGGTTACACACTGTTTGTATTCACACATTAATTAAAAAAGATCCAAAATGTTAGTTGTGCATCTGTTAAAATTTTTTCAAAGCGGTTGCAGGAGGTGTATGTGGTAAGGCTTAGTATTGTTCTCTCTTTGTAACAGTTAAAATTCATTATATGGTCTCTTCTGTTGTGTTATTTACCTATTACTGATAGGTCTGTAGCAAGGGATAGCCCACTCAACAACAGCATTATTTCAAGGCCAAGTGGTGGACTAGTGTAACCCAGCTTTAGGAGCCGAGCCATTAAAGGCTCTTTTGTGCAAGATCGTGGAAGAGCAGTGGAGTGCAAACAACAGCAGATTGTTATGGATTCAGATGGCAGATGGCTGCACATCACACAGAGAGAGCAATAAACTCTCGCCTGGCGCTGGTGACATAATATCCCCTGCTGCTGCCACAGAGACATTCTTCACATTACCAGCACTTTTAAGCATGAATAAGAAAAACTGTAATTACTACTGCAGTGCTTTAATACAGCAATTACAGGATCGGTCTAACTGACCACCATCATAACATGTGTTTTTGTAATTTAGTTCCCTCGTGTGAACGAGGGCTTGTGCCTTAAGAGATACTTTGAAAGCCTTACCAGCATAAGGTGTCTCATGCGGGACTGGGAGCAGGTGAGGAGTTAACTGGAAAACAGCATGGATGAGACGTACATGACACGTGCACAAACTAGACAAGACACCTTAAACATGCAACATCAAACAATGAATACTCTACATGTCCTGCCTTGCAAGAGCACTGAGGAAAACTGTACCATTTCTCTGGATTTCCAATAAATTGTTAACAGTGTTTCCTCAGTAACTCGTTGCTGAGAAAAGTGCTGCCTTGTGAGGACAAACAAGAAGCTTAAGGGGGGAAACAGTTAAAAACGGAAGAGATTGATATGAAAAAAAACACAAAAAGTAAACCTTGTCAGTGCAAGTGTCTTCTTTCCAAATAATTCTCAGGTGAATGCAGCAAATCAACTTGAATACACAACCATGGGTGATTACCAGCATTACTGAAGCAATTTATTTGAGCTCTGATTACTAGTAACCATCTGCATGATTGGAATGCAATATTGTACTGTTAATAATGTAATCATTTAATATCAAGAAAATTAGTTATATAGCATATATAATTATAACTATACAGAACTGTCTAACAAGACTACCACACACCAGACTGGGTAATGTAAAGAGATCACAATTAATGTATGCTCTATCTTTTCATATCATAATTGAAATACAGCTGAATAATACTAAAAAAATAAACTGGATGTTTTATATTATAAATGCACAACAATATGAGTATCTTCACTGCTGTTCCAAAGTTTCGGGGTGGGTAAAATGTTGAAAGAAGTCTCTTATGCTTACCAAGGATGCATTAATTAAAAAATACTAAAAACAGTACTATTGTGAAATATTATTACAATTTAAAACGACTTCTCTATTTTAACATTTCTGAAAATGAAATTTATTTATGTGATGGCAAAGCTGAATTTTCAGCAGCAATTACTACATTCATCAGTTTTAATAATTCAGTATTAAGATTCTTCGGAAATAATTATAATATGCAGATGTGATTCTCAAGAAACATCTATTATTATTTTCAGTGTTGAAAACAATTGTGCTGCTTAATATGTTTTGTATGTTTTTAATAAAAAATGTGCAGGATTTATTTAAAACAAACCTACTCTAAATCTAACATCTAATTTAATGCATCTTTGCTGAATAAAAATAATTTCTTTAAAAAGAATTTTGGAAAAACTTTTGAACAGTAGTGTATATGCTCAAACTAGAGCTTTCATTTTCATATCAGTGCACTGTCAACTCCATCCAAACTCTATAGTTTTGGTCATCATCTATATTTAACGTTCCTTGTAATATTACATGAGCGGTCTGTGAAATGCATACACACACACACGTTCACACATGTTCTCCTGCATCGCGATCTTCTGGTATCTCGGGAAGGCAAGGTTGTGAGGGTTAGGGACCATGTAGAGGTCAATACTTACTTTTTCCTCTCTTTATCCTTCTTAAGTGTGGAGGAGCTCCCTGCCTGCTGGGTCTGGGCCTGCAGCAGCTCAGCAGCAGTCTTCTTCTGCTTGAAGCTGTTCAGCTCATCATCGAGAGACTTCTTCTTGTCCTCTAGTTTCTTCTTCTCATCCTGGTGAAGCTTCTTGAGACGGTCAAACTTTTCATGAAGCTGTGATGTGAACACCATAGAGTCAGTGTGTTACTGAATTTATAGAAGTAAACACGGTCTCTTTTTTTAAATAATGTTTGGATGCATTTGATTGTATAAAGCAGACCAGCTATACAGCTACTGCATTGCATGAGCGGTGGATAATACTTTGGCTACATTTGTTACAAAACTGCTATAATTATGGTCTTCAAACAAACAAAAAACAAACCTCCTTTTCTGCCTCTTTCAGCTCTGCCTCCTTCTCGTTGACTCTCTGGACAAACATCTGCCTCATCTCCTCCTCTTTCTTCTGCAGCTCTCCCATGAACTCATTCCTCTTGGCCTCGTATGTTTCCTGGAGGCTGAACACAACAAACCACAGGAAAAAAGGGATTTTTTTAAAGTGATAGATCACTTTAAATTAATTAAACTGCTGAGATTAAGCTGCTCAATTTGTATGGATTCGTTTCATAATGCCTTTATAATCTTCTTGGATCTTTTAGGTTTTGGTTGCCTGGACTTTTAATGAAAGGTCTCTTGGGTTGGTTCTGAAGATGAACCAAAGCCTTATGGGTTTGGAATGACATGAGGGTGCGTACATTAGTGTACTATCCCTTTTACCATTTATTTATCCCTATAAATGTTTCTGTCATAGGTTGTGGTGGAGAACTTTTTCCAGATCATTCAGTGTGACTGTGACCCTCTTCACCTGAAGGGTTTGCTGTCAGGATCGGTGTCTTTGAATCCCATCTCCTCCAGCTTGCAGCGGCGGTATAGCTCATAGTGGCGAGTGTGAGTCTGCTCTCGCAGGTCCTCCATGTTGACCCTGATCAGCATTTCTCTCAGTTTCACAAAATCACAGTGATTCTCATTCTCCACTGGAAAACACAAAACACATGATATTCAATGGAAAATGACCACCAATGACTGCCACAGTCATATAGGGATATGAAAAGAGAAGGGAATAGCTTCCTCCTGGACATGCCATACACATTAATTACCGCATTGCCTTCAAGGGTGGAGTTAGTCTAAGAGTTAAAGATCTGGGTAGTTTATTAAAAAGCTGCAGATGGGTAATTGACATGATATACTATCCTAAGTAACAGTGGTACGACAATTTTTTAAGAACGTGTTTAATTCTTATAGGGGTATACAAGGTGTTTTTATGACATTGTGTAATTGAGAAACTTTATTACATTTTTGAATTTAAAGAAAAAATCTTGCAAGACTGTAAAAAAAGACAATGTGATCAAAAATAATGCTCATAAGAAATGGTGACCATTTACAGAACTTAAAATAGACGCTTTTAAAAATAGACTCTTAAAGTACATTAATTTCAACAAACTTTAATAGCCTTCTTCCATTTCATACCACTGATATAAGGACATGACCTTTTTTTAACAGTCAGTTTGTATAACTGACCAGCTGTGATCTAGTATTATTAACACTACCAACATTCCCTGCAGCTGTTATTGTAACAGTATAAACAAAGAGATTTATTTACATTTGCTTAAGAAATCGTGAGTGGTGCTTGTCTGTGCAAAACCAGGCGCCACAGTGCTGGGGTTTTCTGGTTGGTTGCCAGGGCTTTGTTAAAGGGTCAGTTCACCCTAAAATGAAAATTCTGTCATGAATTTCTCACTCTCATATTGTTCCAAACCCGTAAGACCTTCATTCATCTTCGGAACACAAATTAAGATATTTTAGATGAAATCCAAGAGCTTTCAGACCCTAAATAGACAGCAACACAACTACCACGTTGAAGGCTTGTTAAAACGGTTCATGTGACATCAGAGGTTCAACCTTAATTTTATGAAGCTACGAGAATACTTTTTGTGTGCATAGTGCATAACATGTGTGGTATTGTCGTGAACGTACATCGAAGACAGACAGAAAAGAGAAGAAATTGTTGAATAAAGTCGCTATTTTAGTTTTTTTGCACACAAAAAGTATTCTTGTAGCTTCATAATATTAAGGTGGAACCACTGATGTCTCATGGACTATTTTAACAATGTCCTTACTACCTTTCTGGGCCTTGAACATGGTAGTTGCATTGCGGTCTATGCAGGGTCAGAAAGCTCTCGGATTTCATCAAAAATATCTTAATTTGTGTTCCGAAGATGAACAAAGGTCTTACATGTTTGGAGCAACATGAGGGTGAGTAATTTATGACAGAATTTTCATTTTTGGTTGAACAATCCTTTTAAGGTGTTCCAAGCATTTTTAGTGCACTACTATGTTGTTGCTTACTGTCCCATCGAAGGAGCTCATCCCCAGCTGTCTTTGATATTCTAGTCTCTAGTTATGGCTTGTGGCCTTCTCTCAATCTAAGTTTACAGGATGTTTTCAGCTCACTGATATAAATTTGCATAGAAAATGCATCCCTTTCTGCATGGTTTTAACTTTGACCTTTAAATAAGTAAACTAAGTGCCTTGAATCACAAGTAAACAGCAGCAGTGATGCATGAAAACACAGGAATCATATATATGCAATTCTTTTCTCAGTCTGGTCAGCTTTGCAGTAGGCAAAATTAAGTAAGAGCACGTGAGCTGCCCCGTAGCCTCATGATAGAGAGAGAGAGAGAGAGAGATTCAAAGTAATGTCACAGACAGCTTGATGACAGTCAGAGCACTGCTGCTATAATGTTACGCATTAAATTACTGCTAGCATACCACACGTTAACAAAGACTGACAAGACAAATTGTGAATGAAGTGAGCTGGATTTGTACCGCTTATTGAACGTGACATATGAACATCATTGTACTGTAGATCCTCTTTTTCATAAAAGACAAAAGGACATTGCAATATGTGTATGTAATTTAAATTCTTTAAAATTAACAGCAAATAAATGTTTCTTGAGCAGCAAATCGGCATATAAGAATGATTTCTGAAGGATCACGTAACAAGAATAACGGCTGCTGAAAAGCTTTGCCACAGGAATAAATAAAAATATATATATATATGTTTACATATAATACAGTTTGGGATAGGGTGCGCTAAAGGATTGTGATTGTGGTGCCATCAACCAATCATTGCTGTACTGATGTAATTTTCCTGCTGCTTCATAATGATAAATCACATGGAAATTACAGCTCGGTTTCTCATTCTGACATCCCTAATACATTAGCATTCTGCCCTGATGTGAAACAAATGCAAGTGAGAAAGAGGATGGTGTGTTGAATGGGAGTGTCCAGGCACAGTACTGCAGAAAGGGAGGGATGGAATGGGGTTTGGATGTCCTGAACAAAGAGGCCAAGGCCAAAACTGAGGGAAGAGCTCAGTGTCATTTCCTCTAGAAGACGTGACCAGCACTTACCCTGGACGGTTCCCCAGGGGTACTGGCGTGCTCGCACCATCTTGTTCCCAATCTTCACTTCCTCAGTGCTTCCCACCACCGCAAAAGGCAAATGACCCTGCAGAGCACAAAACAATGCCACAAGCAAATAATTTAGCAGAAATACTCCAGTCTATTTTAAGTTCTTACAGTAACAGACTTAATTATGCAACATTTAAATCCATTTAATTAAGAAATAAATGCTGTTCTGTGAATCCTGAAAAAATGTATCATGGTTGTACAACAGAAATATTAAGCAGCACCAGTTTTCAACATTAATAATAATGATTACAAAAAAAAAAGATTTCTGAAGGATCATGTGACATTAAAGACTGGAGTAATGATGCTGAAAATTCAGTTTACAATCACAATTTTATAGTAAGTGACTACTTTCAAAAAACAATTTAAAAAAAATCTCGTCAAGACTACTAAAACAGTAGTTTAACTAAATACATTTGTCTGTCAATCAGTATGGGCGTAAACACAGCATCCTCCTCTCTACTAGTAAGGACTACATCTCACAATGGCGAAACCCTGAAAGAAATTACCTTGTTAAGACAACATTTACTAGACAAGAGTGGCCTTTAAAATCACTGAGAAAAATATATGAGTGTGTCTATCCCACAGTAAAAACATGTGGTGAGAGTACACTGAAAAAGAATGCCTCTCCTTTTGTGCTGTCATTTCCTTTGAGCAAACACAAGCAGGAAAGCTGAACACCATATGGACTCTCTCACTTAAACTGCTAAACTGTGATGTGAAATGAGAACTGGACAAGCACTGAAGTATCAAATATGGCTGTGTTATCTCCAAGCAAAACATGACATGGTACGTTTGTGATTGATTCTATGTAAAAGGATTTCAAGTGGAAGTGGAACGCATCATTCTTAATCGTTTTTGTAATCAAATAATATAAAAATAGTTCAAGTACATTTTGTTTCTCTTATTTAGTACATAGTAACTAGATTTTAGACAAAAACACAAAGCCCAAACCTTTCTCAACTATATACACAATTTTAGGTATCACTCATAGCAGAAACAAATAAAATGTGGAATGACTTGCACACCAAAGCTTAATACTTTAAGGGTTAGCAGTCTGTTTTTTGTATAAGCATTAAGCAATATTAATAATTATTACTCAATTATTACCTACAGATTAAAAGAACATCATTTTACAGCGTTTCCCATCCATAAGCTCTACTTGAGCAACCTGCCCAGGAAGATAAAATTTGAATTCCACTTTATGAATTTCTATATTTTCTGACCTCGGATGGATGAACCGTGTACATTGAGAAAACCTTTTTTTTTTTTTTGAGAGAGAGAGAGAAAGAGGGAAACTGGATCGCGGAAAACTGGATCCACCAGTGTTTCCCATACATTGATTTATTTGTGGCGGTCCGCCACAATATCCACACTGACCGCCTCAAATATCCACCACCCCATCAGCTCCTGCATCTCACACACACACACAAGCGTGATTTTTTTAGTACTATATTTAGCAACTTTCAGACCTTTTTAGCAACTTAAAGGGTACATACTGACACACCTAGCGACTTATTTAGATTTCTCCAGTACTGTCCCATGAGCACGAGAACTGACTTTTCTGGCACAGTATCACCTCTCTCAGCGTCTATTCTGTGCAGTGAGCGGCAGAGAAGCTGCTCATTCAGTTGGCCGCACTGCAGCGGACTCGTCAATAAATAAGTACAAAACAGCGTTTCTAAGCACCTGTCGCTTCCTGACTGTTTGGGCTTATAAATATGAACATAGTTCATCTGTTAATATGCACATAGTTTGTTACTCAGACACAGGCAGTGAACTGCATGATGCATGAGACAAAAAAATGAATTTAGTCAAACCACCGCATATAGTTGCTCTTTAGTCTAGTTGCATGCTAATTTAATCAGACAATGTCGCAATTATAAGACAGGAGTATAGTGAGAGTGACTCCTGGTTAACATGTAGTATTAATGGGTTGTGTTAAGTCACTATTTATACTTGTTTTATGTACGACAACAGAAAATGTGTAAATTGGAACAGCTTTGCTGGGCATTCAGTTGTATGTATGTTACAGTTCAGAGAGTAGAACAGATCTGAACACAGGACACAGTCAAAACGTGTCATCGGAGAAGCTCCTAATTAAACCACACTTTTTGCTCAATGATTTTGTCCCTCCAAAAATGTTTTTGGTTACTTACATTCATGGTTGAGTTGATCTCTGCCACAGTCTCATCATCAGTGGGAAACTGATAGATCTGGACACCATTGCTCACCAGTTCACTTGTGATCTTAATTTTGAACTTGGCAAGTTCACTCTTTGAGATGGCATCTGATTTGGCAACGATGGGGATGATATTCACCTGTAACATTAGAGAAGAAAGACTTTTTGTAGGCATTTGGGAACAATCATTAATCAGAAATTAAATCAATTTATATACACATGAATTAAGATGACAACCAAAGACAGCAGTGGTCAGAAGATTGCTGTGCGTATAAAACTCCAAACAGCTCTAGTGAGTAAATATTTCCCTTTCAGACAGCTAACTTTCAACCACTCAGGCAGTAAAATACTAAAAACAGATAAATACAGCAACTTAAATCAACCTCAGAACAAATACAGTCCAGACAAATATGGGACACTCATCTTCTCTCCTGTTATGCCTGAGCAAATGGAATAAATGGCACACAGAGTGCAGAAAAATAACTGCATTTACTTCATGTGCAGAGGCTGCTGCAGACACATGTATTTGCACAAACAGACTACTCTTTGGAAAACTTTAATTAGGAGCAGTTAATGCAATCAAAATGGACTCCATAGAACACTGTGAAAGCTTACATAAGCTCATCCTGCTCACATCTGAAAGCGCCTCAAACTGGAACAGAATTAAGCATATGCAGCTATTTGATATTCACTTTGAAACTAATTCAGAGAGGGTGTTTAAAGGCCTAGTTCAGCTAAAAATAAACATTTGCATCTTTAAAGCTTAAGAGCCTCAGTCTTGAGAGCCTCACTTTCATTATATAGAAACAATGGCCTGGATGTTCTTTAAAAATTCATAGACTTCGTTTTGGAACAACATGGAGGTGAGTAAATGACTTTTAGGGGATTAATAATTCCTTTACATCTCAAATCTCTATGCAGGATAGGTGCTAACCATGCTAATGGGGGGGGGGGGGGTAATAAACACCCCTCCTCCACTCATGACTCTCTCTCTCTAACACAACAAGCGCACATATGGAGTGCTCTGATCCCACTCACTCAATTTTTTACACTCCTGCCACCCACACCACCATCTAAATACTATTCTCAGTTGCATGGCCACTAGCTTTACGCTTTGTCTGTTTTCTGTAAAGGCACTTTAAATAAAGGTTTAGCCACAGTGCAACTACACAGGAATCTCTTCTCAAACATAAAAAAAAAACCTCAGCTTCAGATCTAAGAGAGCATCTTTGTTCAGGGAATCTGCGCAGCACAGAAAGAGATGAAATAGAATGCATTATTACACAGCTGACCTTCACTGCTCCAATGACAGAGAATAGCTGAATGCTTAATAACCCACACACATCTTAAAAACATCAACTGCTCTGCACAGTAAAACAGTAAATAATGTTAAGCCACATATATAGCAGACATTAATTAAATAAAAGCCTATTTTTGTAATAGTTCAATAGAAACATGATTATTATTATTATTGGTTAAAAGATAAGTTATTTTTGCTAGAATAAAAAAAATTAAGTAATGTATTTTTGATAGTCCATTGCATTAAATACTGTACAGATTAAGATATTTCTACTGTTAAATATATTTTCATACTGCTCAGTCATGAGTGTGTTCAGACATTTGTTAAAAAAAAAAAAATACATAACTAACCTTACTGTCCAACTTCTTCATAGTAACCAGGTCAAGGGACTTTAGTGAGTGTCCAGTGGGAGCAATGAAATACAGACAGGCGTGGATCCGTGTATCATGATAACTGTGTAGGGTGCGTTTAATCTTCAGTTCCTCCTGAAGGTATGCTTCAAACTGAGTATCAATGAACTCCACAATAGACTTGTAACTACAAGTTGAACAAAAAAAAATTATTCGAAATAATTACTTACAACCAAAAGAAACACACAAACTTGACACACATATATAAGTAAGATTAGTGTTAATGTACAAAGAGTTTAAAGCTTCAGGCTTATTACAGAACTGTAAAATAAAACCCTGTGCGCTTTGATGAGAAAAGTACTGGTTCAGGTATCTATAAATAGTTAGATAGCTCAAGACTCATAAAAGTGCATCTTCAGGCAAAATAAAGCTTGTCACAACCATTCAGCTTAATAACATGCTGTTTCAGTCTAATCTGAACGACATGAAAATCCTTTACAACTGGCACTTTCTTAGTCCACAGCATCAGAACCCTGAAAGTGGGGTTATATCTAGTTTCTTGATGCCATCCAACCTTTATATTATATTGAGCTCTGCACACAAAAGTGTCACGTGACATGACAGAGATCAAGAAAAGCAGGAACAACTAAATTCCTTTTACTGTGAGTTTTTTTCTTATGAAAAATGCCACAAAGACTATGAAGTCCCAAAATAAACAGGGGCTTTAAAGGGTACTGAAACCTCTGTAAAATCTTTTAATTTATCAGTAAAAAGGTATCTCATCTGAGGGTTTATTATCTATTATGAAATATACTAGACAGAGTTTAATATATAAATTATTCTTATTTATATTAAGTTATAATATTTTTTATAATAATTATAATAATAATAATGTTTATAACAATATATTTCACACACACTAACAATTAAAAATTAAGTAGATTTTACCAATAATCAAATGACAAATGTACTGCTGGAAGCTTATAACTAACATTATGGATCATTATAGGACTGATTATGCCTCTGGTTAAAGCGGCTAAAGAATCATTTTACTTAACCTCATTTGATCACAAGCAGATCTCACCTGTCCTCTTTGTTGATCTGATCTCCAAAGCCTACAGTGTTGACCACAGTGAGCTTGAGGCGAACGTTGCTCTCCTGCAGCTCGTAAGTGTTGGACTTGAGCTGCACTCCCGGCTGATTGTGCTGTGTAGGTTCACCCTCAAATTTGGTGTTGAACAGGGTGTCCATGAGGGTGGACTTTCCCAAACCCGTCTCCCCTGAAAGAAAAACAGCAATAAGCTACTAGGCTCTTAATTTAAGATATGCAAAATATCACTATGTACAAACAATTCTCAATTATTTTCTTCTATAATGGTGTCTAGGATATTTCAAATAATGAAATAAAATTTGCTGTATTATAGCTGTATTCAGAATATCAAACAGGAATAGGAGAAAGGATTTTTAACATTAAAATTACACACATCAGATTTAATACATAAGTGCACTATTTAGCTGATGCATACACTTCAGATTTTAACACACATAATCGGTGTGTAAAAATCTAAAAGCCATGCAGCAATCCTGGCTCAGTCTGCCTAAAGGTCCTATTCTTGCTTTCCTGACAACCACAAGCGCAGTAGAAATGGACATCATGCAACACCACCAGAATGTTAATTATATGGATGGCTCACATTTGCCATTTCTTCATAAACTCAGCCTGCAGATCCCATTCCCACAGGCCCCTCACTACAGGCATGAGCTAAAAGCCTCGTCTGACACCTATAAATAAAGCAGCAATTTTAAACCCAGATCAAATCCTGATGAGCACTGACTATCAAAAAGCATCCAAAAATTTTGAAACTGAATTAAACTTCACATAACTCAATCAAAGCTGATGGTTATATAAATCACAAGCATTTCCTTTCTTCTCCAGATAATCATGACGTGATATTTACAGCATGCCAAAGCACTCAGCATTCACTAAACCTGGAGCACTGAAGCTGAACCTAAATGATCAAGAATGAAGAGAGGAGAGAGGGGCCTGCTTGACAATAGTCCCTTGCCATTTGCCAAATTCCCTTTACACTAGTTTCCAGAGAGTTCTGTCATTACTTCCTTACAGCTTTAGCAGAAAGCCCTGGCAGATGCCCTGAACTTTAGGGGACGCTAACAAAGAATCTGAAACAATGTCTTTGTATAAATAATTCAAAAGGCAAAGTGAATACCAAGAGCATAAAGACATCATAGTATCACAGGCACAAGATTTAGCTAGAAATTTACTTGGATTATTGGCTTATTGCTTCTTAGTGAGGGGACAGCATCATTTGCTTAGTTCGCAGTTTGCTAAAAAAAGACCATACTGTTGATTTTACAAACAAATTTCAATATTATTATTAAAACACTGACCCAAGGCTGCATCACACTTTTGTTTTTGTAAGACAGGATGATCAAGAACCCGATGATAAATAAATTTAATTAAGAAAATAATATTTTTTTTCTCTTGCAGTCCACTTCAAACATAATTTTTCACCTTTAACTTTATATCTACTATAAATGTAAATTCACTTATAAACAACCATGCAAAAATAATATACTACATTGTTGATTTTTAATCAATAATTTTACATTTTTTAAACATACAGTACTAGTTATGTTTTGTGTGTTTATCTATTAAGCAGACACAAAGGATTTGCACTGCATTTAAAATATACACTTTATTAATTCATGAATTCCCTAGGATTCAAAGTGGTGGTGTTAGCACCATGCTCTACTGTTTAACCTACAGAAATAAGTTATTCTAGGAATTGTTACTCACAAAATACAGGTTTAGGCTAAATGGTTTAGGCTAGGTTTAATAAAAACAAGGGTGAACCTGCACAGTCCTTCAGTCTCTGCCTTGTGGTGGTTAAGCATACGTCTGACCTCCTCTACCCACTTTTGATTACTCAAAATGCATTGTTGCTTTGTGTGAACATCACCCTCTTTGTCACAGATTTCAAAAAAACTACAAATTTACAACTCGACAATGAACAACACTGAACTGAAATACACACAACAGCAGCACTAGCCAAAACAACAGTTAACACCACCTGGATTCAAGAGGCGAATTCATCTGGCAGTCTCTCTGCCAAACCAACACACATGCACGCACCTTGTTAAGACTGACTCCCATAACATTTTCATCTTCATAACATACAGGGACCGATTTGATGACACAGGCTAGTCCCCTTGAAGATATGTTTGTACTATTTTTTTTACTTACCACGTTAAATAATTGGTTTGAAAGATTATTACTTCTGTTTTTTTACTGTTCTTTGAGAGTAAGAACAGAAAATGTCTAACCTTCAGTTAGCAAGCCACAAATGAAATCAGGGTATGAATGAAACCAAATTGTGAGTTCCTGCAACTGCTCTCCATCAGTGCATCAGTATTTAGTAAGTGGGTCACAGGACAGAATCAGTTTGCCTTCACAGTGAAGGGGTGTGACACGCACTGAAGCAAATGGTTAGTTTCGCCCCAAGGAAAAAAGGAGCTCCTGCATGACACACTCACCCACACAGAGGATATTGAAGCAGAAGCCATGGTTGACGGACTTGTTGACCAGCTGGTCCGGCATGCTGTCAAAGCCAACATGACCAGAGAGTGGGACGGCACGTGCACCCTCTCCCTAAAATAAAACAAAAGCAAACCATATGAATTAAACAAGCATGACGACTTTCACCAAAAAAGATCATTTGCACACAGTTTCTCAGCAATGCGAAGTCTTTGTAAGCACTTTCATTTATGAAGATGTTTTTTTTTTTTTTAAAAAAGAAACATTGTCAACTTAGTAAGTAAAAGTACATAGCATGCACCTCATGGACACTACGTAAGATCTTTGACAAACTGTAATACTATGGTGCAGATCTCAAAGGTTCAGCTCTATGCACTTCCTCTTTCCTGTCTGATCTCAACTGTTGAAAACCACATTCAGGCAGACAGACACGTAAACGTTTTTGTAGATAAATGATACTGTTACCAAGTAACAGATACCTATGAAGCAAAGTTGTTGTAAATGACATAACACAGATGTCAAATTTAGGCCATATTATACTTCGACACTTCCTCTACAGGTCTGCCACCCTGGCCAGCCAAAAAACTTTCTGCCCACATTTACAGCATATCCTTTGGTGTGTTTGTATATGTGTGACCTATGCGATGAGCAGAGCGAATGTGTCATTCGATTTCTGCTAAAAATAATAAAAAATGAAGAGTGAGCATTCAATCAGCACAGGTCTAATGTAATAAAGTTTCCATCATCCAAATGGAAACATTAAATTAAAACTGTAATGAACGGTCAATGAAAGTGCATCCATTTCAGCACAAATGATCAGTTCTGTTATGAGGATCACTGAGGAATAACACTAACCATAACATGCACATTTCATTAACTTCAAAACAAGCAACTAGGAGAAGTCAGACTGTAAGAGCATCTTATTGACTGAACAAACAGTCACAATCTGACCCACATGTGCAACATTCTCAAACCAGACAACCATAGGGAGTCCAAAGGGGGGTCATCATGACTGAAACACCCCACTGGCTGCTCTGTAACCAGACCATACTGGTTCAAACCCCTGGTTTGTGTAGTAAAGACTGATATAGACGTCATTTTTGATATCTCACCAGCCTTTGAGCTCAGTCTCGAGCCTGCTGCCTCACGTTAGCTACGTAACATATTCATATTAGAGACGTCAGAGTGAACAAAACACAAGTTGATAAAAAATACATCTGGAATTGTTTTATATGCCAGTTTCTGACATTAAATGTGCGAAATACTTCATGAAAGACAACGCCCAGCGTGCCGAGGGGATACAAGGATGCTAATGCAACTAAATATAACGGTACTAGACGCGCTCGAATTTAATAGAATTTACAATACAATACAATCATATTAAACTGCCGTTTAATACAATGCAACGTGACCGTATTTTTTTAAATCGTTGTTTGTGAAAATCCATCATTCGCGTTCACTTCAAACCGTGGTGTTCGTGCGTTATTGTTGGCCCTCAACTTTAAGCCATTTCCCTCAAAACAGCCGCATGGAGATAATGTAAAATGTGCGAAAAAAATGTGATTGTATATTCTAATCGTGTACGCAAACAATAACTGCCGTTTAAATATTGTATAATGATCAGTTTGTTGATAATGGGCCATGAACTAACGTACGTTCACGAATATCGAAACCTACTGGATTCTACTAATTGTCACACCCGCTAAAATAGCTGGTACCAATTCGCCAGTCCAGTTTGGTAAACCCAAAGCACATCTTTGTAATAAAACACAGCGCTCTTACCGCTTGTCGCGCTATCTCAGTGGCCGCCATGGGTTCTCTCCTGCATCAACGCTTCACAGGAAACTGCAGCGCGCACGCAGAGAGCAGCGACAGCGACGAACTCAGATACGATGGACTGTACCATTCAGCTTCTGTTATTTTTATAATTGCACAATTTTTTTTAATTGTTATTGTATACGAATGAACGTATAGCCGAAATACACATAGCTTGAAAATTACAACACTCAAAATTATCATGACAATCAAAATATCGCATCACACTATGCCCCCCATTTCATTAAATGGTATAGTCCTCTTCGTACTATTGTATTTCTAGGTCTAATAACAACTACAGTAAAGTGTTTAATGGCATAAAGCATTTTATTTTAATTAATATTTCAGTAAGTTACGAAGTAAATATGTCACAAAAGTTAAATGTTTAAAAGTAATATTCCAAAGCCCATTTCAAAACATTTTATCATAACAACACGTTATTTTAATTATCGCCATATTTGGATGTAATGCATAAGTTTTTATGTCCACGCGAACAATAGGAATTATTTTCGTCAGCATTATGAAAGCATAGAGATTTAGGTTCTCTATGCTTTCCTAACTTCATTTGACTCATTTACATCACATGACGTAGATTATACTATACATTTTAATATGTATGAATGAACTAGAGTCATAAGTTGCTGGAAGGTGATTTATTTGGAAACTGACGTAACATTTAAAAAAATAAGGAAATAAACCTTCATATTAAATCATATTGAATTAAGAGGGTTGATTTTGCATTATATATATATATATATATATATATATATAATATATATATATATATATATATATATATATATATATATACATACAGGATATAGACTTTATATATAGGCTTTTTTTAAGTTCTCTTTTGCCTTTCTTCTCGGTTCCATCAGTGAATGAATAGCTGCAAGTGTCGTGGGTTTGAAGACAAGTGTTGATTTAGTCAGTGGTATTTGAACTTTTATCGAGGGGAGGGATTGGTCGTCGGAAATGGCCACTGTGAGGAAAAACACAGTCGAATAGTTTCGGTTAGCTCACAGAAAACATGTTCTGCAAAGTGTAGACGGCTTGAGCTAGAGGGACGAGGGAAGAAAAGTCCGCTTTGAAGAGCTGTGCAGACAACAGGTGATCCGGCACAGGAGGCTTTACCTGAGAGACAGGTAGGCTATTCATTCACATTCATCAGTTAAACAGCTAAAACTTTACGAGAACATAAAGCGATAACGTTCGACGTAATTTTTTTTTTTTTTTCAGAAATTAATCAGTAGTCTAAATCAACCACTGAATTTATAAAAATTTAAAAGGGTTTAAAGAGTAAAAAAAAAAAAAAAATAGTGATAATGTTAAATAGGCTAGTCATTAGTGTGAATGTTTTATTTTAAAAGCAAATGTAAAAAGAGGAACACGAATGAGGAAGAAGCGCGTTTCTTTACCAAGAGAAAACTAAATTAGTCATGCCTGTTGTTTCCCTCTTAAATAGAAACATATATAGATTATTAATCTTTTTTTATTATTATTAAGACACGTATTTATAGGTTATCTTGTTTAATCTACTAATATAATATTCCTTTCCCCCCACCCAGATTTGAATATTTATAGTTAAGAGAAGTGACTAAGGAAGATGGTTTTCTATGGCTATGCAAGCCTTTTCAATCGCGATCTTATCTAAGTAACGTAAATAGCCTAAATTCCCGTGGATCCGCCAGTATGTATGAGGGGAACAGCAGCGGGCTCATCAGCTCTGAGGAACACTGTAAAGATGAACCTGTGGGAGAAGCAGCTCTGCCCTCAGAGGATTCAGACGGTGAGGCTTCAGGCAATAATGTAAGAACCTCAGATTCCCCTAAAAGCAGGATAGCGAGCCAGTTCCGCTCGAATCTTGAGGAGCGACTGTCAAGACATGGGGCTCGACCCGTGTCTCCTGCGTTCAGCGCCTCCTCGAGAAGATCCAGATTTCACAAACAGCTGGAGGAGCGGGGCAGCAGCGCCTCCCGCAGACAAACAGCTGATGCGCTGGAGAAGGGCTCCCTCACCCCCTCTATGCGAAAGAAGTATTTGAAAGAGCTGTTTCTGAATAATAAATCTGGATTTTCAAGCATTTTATCATCCAAACACGAATCGTCAGAAGCAGAGGAGGACACTTTGAACAGCGGTGCCTTCTGGGCTTTGGATCCTATGGAGCACGCGTGGATGCTTTCTGCTGTGGATGGAAATTATGACACCATGCTGGAATTTCTCGCTGAAGATCCCAGTTTATTGAGCAGAAAAGACTTTATCAGTGGTTTCACGGCTCTCCACTGGTTGGCCAAAAATGGAAAGGACGAGACGCTGATTCAGCTTCTCAGGCATGCAGAGAAAGAGCGGCTGTCGGTGAATGTGAACTTGAGAGGGAGTGGAGGTCTGACACCTCTTCATGTGGCTGCCATGCATAACCAATACATGGTTGTGAAGGCTTTGGTCGGTGCATTCAGTGCTAATATAGATGTCTTGGACTACAGTGGGAAAAGAGCGTGGCAGTATCTCAAAGACAATGCACCTAGAGAAATGAAGGAGCTTCTGGGAGCTTGGGATGATGAACACTCTGTAGGGCACTTAAATGTGAATAACAGTGCGAGTCAAGCACAGCCAGATGAAGACCATACTCAAGAAGATAGAGTCGAGGTGGAGGGTTCAGGAGGAATCACACGCCAGCGATTCTCATCATTCAAGAGGCTGTTATACAACGCTGGTCTGCTTGAAAATATCTGAGACTTTGCCAAAATCATGTTTTTCAGGTCATTGTTATACAATTAAAATTTGCTCCTTTAACAAAATTTGTATGGTTAATGATGTGGCACCTCTTAACTTGATAACAGTGCTGTGTATTATTTGATGAATTTTAATCTTTTCAATTAACTGAGCTGCAAGGAACTTATTACCAATGTTTCATTAATATATATACACACACACACAGTGGTTATAGACAGATAGAAAAGAATAATCACGCTTTAAACTAAAGTTAGTAGAGACATACCACTAACGGACTAAAGGTTGTAATTAAAGCAAAAGGAGGTGATCCTATTTCCAACTCAGTGATTGTTTTCTTTAAAAATAAAAATAAAAAATTTCTCTCTTGTTGGTGTTGTATCTTTCACATGGATGTTAAATACAGCTGGATAAAACAAAAACTGTGTCCATCTTCATTTCAGGCTGCAAAGCAACAAAATGTGATTCTTTTCCTTACCAACTGTATATAAATAAAAAACGTTTTCAATTACATTTTAATTGGTTTTACAAAAATAACTTCAGGCTTAAAGTTTCTGCGTCCAACCATTACAATATGGAAGTAACTTCCACTTTTCAAAAGAAGTGTTCTTTTTCCAGTGTAAACGTCTGAAGATTCTTAAATCAACATTTACTTGTAAAGCAAACATTTTCTAAAAAAAAAAAAAAAAAAAAACTTATTAAAACAAGACCAAACATGTGGCAAATGGGATCAGAAAGAGCAAAAAATAAATATGGAAAATAATTTTTTATACTCACGAAAAATTTGATGTTTAGATATTTGTATGGGAAAAACAAAATACTGAAGAATTTATTTTTTTGCAGTCACGCTTCTTAGACTATGAATTTAGGACTTTCTGCTCAAAATTAATGACTTTTCATGTAATCTTAAGACTTAAGGAACTGCAGAAACACTAATACATATGTCTAGATAGATAAATAAAAACTTAAGTTTATCCTTCACGAGGAGCATAAAAGCTCAGTGGAAGCCAATAAAAGTGTTTATTAGTAGCTCTGTTTTTGGTGCACAACAAACTGTTGCATATCCAGCCACTGGAAAATATCAACTTTGACATTTTCACAAAAGGAGGAGGATACAAATACTTCTGCTTCGATGACAAATCTTTTATTGTTCAGCAAGGACATAACCAGAATATCTGTACAAAAGAGAGACTGCTGTTCCTGATAGCATGGCTTCTCTCCAGCTCTGGATGAGTTGGTGGTCCTGGCAGGGAACAGACAGAGGCGGAAGCTGAAGTAAACCCTGTGTTTACAAGCCCAGCTTGGTCCTTCTCCAGTGTCTCCTCTTGGAGTTGTATCTGCAAAGAGATTTGCCAAGATAAAGCATCACAGAGGCAAACACCCATTAAAATCAATTACACTACACTCTTTAGGCTATTGTTGTAAACTGCACTTCGCAACAAATACAAACAGAGCAGCCAAGAAAACTAAGAGTAAGAGGGTTTGAAACAATACAAATCCCATCAAGCATATGTCAGCTTAATGTCACAACAAAAAGAAGTGTAATAAACACCACATACATCACTTTAATGCATTAACACTATAGCAGCAAACCAGCTTAATGTGCACATCCTCAATTTAAAAAATGCACAATTCTGATCCAATGAAATGTGTCTCCACCACAGAGCATTCACATGTCATATGAGAGATGACAGTACTCATGACTCCAAAGCAGAAGGATGCTCTCAGCAGGATAATGACAGTACTCCCACAAAATTTAGCACTGTAATTGCGTCCTGCTTTGGTTGGCTACTATGAACTATAGAAGCAGAAAAAGGGACTACTATCACTTTAAGACTGTCGCTGCGGGTTTAACTTCGCAGAGTTCATTACAGCGGCACTTTCCATGTCAACATACCTGATCTTGTTGCCAGTTTTCATCCTAATCCACTGTGGGATCGGCCTGTTCTGCTTCTGCTTCTTGGCGAGGAAGCGTTTGATTCTGAAGGTCTTATGCGACGCCTGAAATACAAAAGTGAAGCACGCCGTCAGTCAGTCTGCGATGGCTGGAGTTCATCATCCCGCGACGCTTCACCGGGGAAATACGAGCTATGGTTTCATTACTCACATTAATCGCTCAAATATTAAATCCCATCACATGAGAACTTCCACTGATATACAAAAATGAAGCGATGTACAGCGGAACGACTGGCTGTTTAAGGATGTTTTAAGATTTTCACTTACCATTTCGGAGATCGCTATCCGTTCACCACTATGGCGGTAGTCGAAGAGAAGGAACCATGGGTAATGCAGCGCTGTATATCCGAGTCACGAACCGAGCCGCTCCTTCCCGTCACAGCGACACCCAGTGGCTCCACGGATCACAAGCTCCTGGGTATATCTCGCTTTTTTGAAAGTTAGATTTTGCATGCAATTTTGCGTTTTGATATGTTACTGCAGGTATAGCTTTTATTGTGCATGTACATATATTGTTACTAATTTAACAGAAATAATATATGAAAATAAAAGAGAGTTTTTGTATGTTCAGTTTTTAATAGACAAAAACATTGTCTCAGTTTATGCGTCAACCATGTTAACATCATAAATAAGCCCTCCTAAGGCACTTTTAATTTTTTTGTACAATTACATAAATTAAGAAAATTGGGATAATGACATCCTTTTCGGACAATTAATATATTATCTTATTTTATTCCTTTGTTGTTGTATTTTTATTTTATATATTTATTTATTTTTGTAAAGCTAACAACCAATTATTGAATCTTACTATGTGAATAATCAGCATTTAATTATCTTCCTCATAAAATGACATCAAGCACAAGGCTTTTAATGGCTAAATTAACTTAAAATCATAAAACTATCACCTTTAAAGTCTTAGCTATATTTAAACTTAAATATAAAAAAAGGTAAATTTATTGTAAGGAGAACACAATTACAACACTTTAAGATATCTTGAACATTTCAAAGAAATTTCCTTTAAAAATCACATTTTATAAATAAAAAGGAACCCATAAAGGGCATGGAATTAAATTTAACAATTCAATTTTTGACCAAAGAAATGTAATAGACAAATAAAACTAAATACCAGAAATAACACATAGGTTGTTCATTTATTGTTTTTTGTAATTCTCTTCACGTTTTGACAAAGCTGCAACTATAAAAAGAAAATGAGCTGTGTTTTGAGTTGTGGATTAGTTAGAATGGAACATACAATTGGATGGCAGCACAGTTTTCAAACCAAGCTAACAAGAAGTTGCATTTTTCTGATGCTTCTTTATGCTTCAATTCCAAAACTATAAAAGGCCACATCTGTTTTTGCATATAATTTAGCTGACTTGCAAAAAAAGAACTGACAGGGATCAAGGCATCAGCATTATAAAGCATGGCTCTTTTTCCACCTGACCAATCCCTAATCAGAACAGAAACATTGTAAATCAGCAGGCTATTTAAAACGGCTGCAAGCCACATCCATGCTCAAAGAACACACATTTATTACTGATTGTCTGAAGTGAAATGCAGTGGATCTGGGTAAGGCGTGAAAGATCTTTCTAAAACGGAGCAGTGAGAAATGGTGAGCAAGCTGGATCAGACCTTTGTTAAACTATGAAACAGAAAAGCGTGTGAAGTAAAACATGTTTGGCTGTGTACCAAAAGTAAGGTCACTTTTTAATTATTGTGGTCCAATTGCTTTGGCTTCTCTCGTGATTAAGCCCTGTTTCTCAAATCTAACCGTCGGTTAGGACTTGGCTTGCTCATGAACAAACTTTGGGGGGCTCATTCAGGCACTGGAGGGCAACAGGTATATGTTCTCATGTCACTGACAGAGAGGCGGGGGGATTTATTTTGATGGCAGCACCATGTTTTTGAGGTGTTTGTCCTGATTAGAACAGAGCCCCTCCTCTCAAGACATCATGTCATGCCAGCACAGAGCTGTTCACTCAGCAGCTTTCTCTTGAGTGTTCTTGGACTCCCGCTCAGCCCTCTTCTCCGCTGCCTGTCCATCTCCTCCTGTTCCTCCTCCGCCCCGGTTACGGCTCCTCGCCCCGGGCTGGTACAGCTGAATTGCAGGCCGATCCTAAGAAAGAGAAGTAAAAACTATAAGCAATATGTGAAATACAAGTTATACACATACAAAGTTTTTAATGTTTTTATAAGAAGTCTCTAATGCTCATCAAGGCTGCATTTTTTTAATAAAAAATTTAGTAAAAAGCAGTAATATTGAGGAATATTACTATAATCTTAATATATTTTAAAATCTAATTTATTCCTGTGATGGCAAAGCCATTACTCCAGTCTTCAGTGTCACATGGTCCTACAGAAATCATTCTAATATACTGTTTTGGTGCTTTATTATAAATTATTACTGGTGCTCAGTTAATAATAATGGTTCTCATTATTATAAATGTTTGCTTTTGTGAAAACAATCAGGATTCTTTGATAAACAGAACAACCAAAAGAACAGCAGTGATTTCAAATAAAAACCCTAACGTTTTGAAAGGCAGTTGTTTAAATAAGCAGCACATATGTTATCAACATTGTATTAAGACATATTTCTTAATATTATGTATTACCTTGAGCAGCAAATCAGCATATTAGAATGATTTCTGAAGGATCATGTGACACTGAAGTCTGGAGTAATGATTCAGCTTTGCCGTCACAGAAATAAATTATATTTTAAAGTATATGTGACCATGGACAACAAAACCAGTCACAAGAGTCAATTTTTCAAAATTGAGATTTATACATCATATATAAATCATCATACATATATATATATATATATATAATATATATATATATATTATATATATATATATATATATATATATATATATATATATATAAACGTGTGGGTTGGTAGAGGCTTTTCTGAAAGCTGATAAACAAGCTTTTCTTTGATGTATGGTTTGTTAGGATCAGACAATATTTGGCCGAGATACAACAATTTGAAAATCTGGAATCTGAGGTTGCAAAAAAATTTAAATATTGAGAAAATCACCTTTAAAGTTGTCCAAATTAAGTTCTTAGCAATGCATATTACTAATCAAAAATTAAGTTTTAATATATTTACAGTAGGACTTTTACAAAATATCTTGTGCATGATCTTTACTTAATATCCTAATAATTTTTGGCATAAAAGAAAAATCAATAATTTTTAAATACAAATGTATTTTGGGCTATTGCTAAAAATATACCCCAGCGACTTAAGACTGGTTTTGTGGTCCAGGGTCACATATTAAAATCAGAAAAAAATGCTTAAATTGTAATAATCTTTAACATAACTACTTTTTTTCACTGTATTTTTGATCAAATAAATGCAGCCTTGGGGAGCATAAGATGCTTCTTTCAAAAACATTTGAAAAAATCGTAATTCTTCCAAACGTAAGACCGGTCGTGTACCTTATTTCTCAGACGGTCTTTTTTGGCATTGTCTTCTTTTCTGCTGTCCTTTGATGGCTTTTCAGGATGAGCATTAACGGAGGACTCTCCATCTCTGTTTTCATTCTTTCTTTTCTCCCAAACACGCTCCTTGTCCTTCTTCCCCTCTTCGTCTCTCTTTCTGTAGGTGTTTTCTCTATCCTGACGTTCCCTTTTCCTCCGTTCTTCATCCTGCCTTCTGATACGTTCTTTTTCTTTCTGTCTTCGCTCTCTCTCTCTGTCACGGTCTCGCTCTCGGTCCACATCACGATCTCTGTAATTTTTATGCCCACTATCCTCTGACCTGAATACCAAAGCATATTAACATCATGAGATGAAAGTAGAGGAGAAGACCTGAAAAGTAAAATATGTGTTGAGTAAGGCTGGGAATCTATTGAGTGTAACCAACATACTTTCCCCCTTTCTCCTCTCTGTGTTCACCATTCTGCCGCTTCTTTGTGTCTCCTCCTCCAGGAGGTCGATCTTCCTTTAGTTTCTCTCTGTCTTGTTTCTTGGCCTTGTCCTTTGGCTTCTCAGTCTCACCATCATCTGCTTTCTCTGTTTTTTTCAAGAGCTGAAAGACAAAACCAGGTTGAACATTATCATTCAAAAGTTGGGATCAGTAAGATTTAAAAAGGATGCATTTGATTGATCAAAAGTGACAGTAAGGACATTTACTGTATGTTACAAAGGTTTTCGTATTCAAAATACTGTTCTTTTGAAGTTTCTATTCTTCAAAGATCCCGAAAAAAATACATATCATGGTTTACACAAAAATTTGAGGCAGCACAACTGTTTTCAACACTGATAATAACAAAAAATCTGCATATTAGAATGATTTCTGAAGGACCATGTGACACTGAAGACTGGAGTAATGATGCAGAAAATTCAGCTTTACCATCACAGGAATAAACTACATTTTAAAATATATTATAATAGAAAACAGTTAGCTTAAACTGTAAATATCTTTTACAATATTATCGTTTTGTATTATTGATCAAATAAATGCAGTCTTGGTTAGCATAATTATTTCAAAAACATTCAAAAACATTTAGTAATGAAACTCAATAATGGATTTATGTAGTCAATAATATTTAGATAGTTATGTACCTTAATTTTTGGCTGTTCATCTTTAGGTTGGTCCTTATCCTTATCAGATGCCTTTTCTCCTTTTTTAAATTTCTCTGCCTCTTTTCTTTTTCTCCTGTCCTCCTCTCTCCACTTACGTCTTTCTTCATCTCGCAGGCGTTTACGTTCTAGTTCTCTCCGTCTCCTCTCTTCTTTCTTCTCTTCTCTAATCCTCTGAGGAGGACAGGATGAGAGAGCATGAACACACTACACATACAGTATGGCGTATTATATATGGAAACTATATGAACCGATGTCAGGCTAATGAAGTATGCAATTAAGTCAGTAAATATTGCACCCTCACTTTACCTGTTTATTCTTAAGGAAGTCCAACAGAGGTGTGGTTTTTTTACCTGGGTAAAGAACATTTCAGATAATTCTTTTAAATGCAAACTTTTTAAAATCGTTTTGTTTATAGAGATGTTGTGTTGAAACACACCACTAAGTTCCTTAGTCTTGGCCTCTATTTCCTCAAGTAAAGTCTCAGGGTTGGAAGGAAATTTTTCCTCATCACCATTGTAGAACTCCAAAAATTTTTTGTAATCAGCATCTAATAAGTTAAAGGTAGACAAATAATAAAGTATTGTTTGCAGCAATAACAATCAAATGTAAAACACACACACATATATTTCACCGTCTTCAATTGTTCCACTTTTGGCATCCTTCTTCTTGCTCCTTTTCTTAGCGGTTTTCTGGAATGGTGCAAACTCAACAATTGCTGGATATTCTTGACCTAATTTGGAAAAAAAGAAGATAAAACAGTCCTCACTGTTAGAGACGTTCACCAGAAATCTCAGTCTGAAGTCTCTATGACATTTAAGGCACATAATTCTGACTCCTAAAACCACTGATTAGCTAGAAAAAAAAGTCAAACCTCGATTATCAATGAAGACATAGCCATCAAACCGATCTCTGAAGAGAATTACGTCATCTTGATTTTTGAAATTCAGATACGCCTTGCAAACAGATGAGGGAAAAGACTGCAAATAAACAAACATCTCCATCAGCCATCAAATATCTTTCATTATGTTTCAGTCTTCTGTTTCCTTTTCTAAGAATTCATCTACAAACCTAGTATCGCTAGAGAAAAACTCCAGGTAATCCAGCTCTGGAAGAGGCTGCAGCTGTTCCACTAAATCTTCTTTAGTTAGACTTGGAGGGAGACGTCGGATCACAATCTAAACAAATACAATAGTGTAAAAAGAACAAAAATGAATACTGGAATTACTTGCACACACTTTATGTGTTTTATACATTGTAATACCAATATGACACATGAGATATTTATAGTTTACGTGATTGAGGCGTAATAGTTGTTAATGTGGATGTACTATATATACAACGCAAAGTTTATTAACTATGATTGCTGTGTATAATAACATTAATGTGAATAAATAATAAGATCTGACATTTTAAAAACTATAAATTATTGTTTGTGGCTGTATCCACAAACCCCCATGTCAAAGTTTCTAGGTGATTCTTCTTTATTATTTTGCTAACAAAGTGCCAAATCCCAGCAGTGATTGTTAACTTTGACAGGGGGGTTGCTAACCAGTCTGTTCAGTTATATTCAACTGCAACGTTTAAATCAAAAAGAGAATAATATGTAAAAGTGTTAGTAAAAATACAGCTGCTGACAATAATTTATAGTATTTCAAATGAAAGCGGCTAGCTGCGCTGTTTATAATCTATTTGTAGCAGGAATGTAGCCAGCTAGCCTGCTAACTAACTAACGTTACCTTTGTCAAAGCCTCCTTCTTCTCTTTATTTGGCTTTTCATTTTCATCACATTTTATTTCCACTTTCTTTTCTCTGGGACGCGTGTTTTCCTTGTCCTCCTTCATGATCCTTTGCCAGCTTCTGTAGCGAGGTCTTACTTCGTATGTTTCTCGCTGTTATAAGCCGTGTGTTGTGCTGCTGTCTCTCCACTGACCAACTTTCCGCAGTTGTTTCTCCATGACACCAGCAGGCGTCTCTGATTGGCTACAGCTCATGACGCGAAGAGTCTCTCGATAAAGCGAGGAGCGTCCACTCTTCCACTCTGCTAATTTGTCGTTGCCAAATTGACTCCTTGCTATCGAGAAAACTCGATGACAATTAGTGACTGTTAATGACACTTACAATATATTTGCCACAATATTACATACAAAGAAATTCACACACTTTCTAATGGCTAGACATTGCTGTGCTCCTCACAATTCTTTAACGAGTTTTATCATTATCCTATATCATTCAAAAATGATTAAAAATGTCATTCTATGCTACGCACGACATGATTAACAAAGTGTCCTTAAGTATGTTAATACTATAATAGGTTTAGCAGTATAATACTCACACTAAGAGCCACAATGCGGCGCTGCAGTATTACAGCCGAGGTTTTCAGATGCGGAAGTGAATTATACACATCTCGGAAGTTGTTTTTGTGACCGTCATAAGGGCAGACATTTTGGCCCATGTAGAAGACAATTTTGAAAAACATTAAATAAATCGTGTCCTCTGCAATAATTTCACTGTGTGTGCACACTAAAATTTCAGCACAATCATGTGGTATGAGATATTGCCCGGCTTTGCTATTATGACAGTTTGTCTGATGATTCCTGGCATCGCAACTGCTCAAATCCAGAAGTTCACAAACGGTGGAAAGGTGAGTTATGATGATGATGAGCTATATTTTGTCACTGTCAGTCACTGAGTATGCTTTAATGAGTCCTTAAATAGATATTAACCTTTGTTTCAGCTTGACATTGTTCTGATCTTTCTGTACGATCTCTTATAGAAAGTCTACAGCATTTAATCCACTTCTTCTTGTATTTAGGAAAAGAGGATCGTACGGGTTCCCTATCACTGGTATCTGGTGGAGAGAGATAGAAGAGTGTCTGGAACTGGTGCACATTACCATGCAAAGGTAATAATTTGAATACTCTTATGTAAAACTTGTCAGTACTGACAATATGCTCCCAATAGCTGGTGTTTTAATATTCTTCTTTATTTCATAGGGGCTTGAAAACATCAAATGAAGAGCCACAAAGCAACAATTGAAATGCACATTTTGTCCAGACGTCTATTAAAATGTTATCTTTAAATTATTAGTTTTGCTTGCTGTTTTCATTTTTGTGTGTGTGTGTGTTCATATTAGATTTTTTGTTATAGAGCTGTTATATTGTACTGTTTTGATGCTGGTTCACTGTGGTGGGAATATACATTTGGATATGATTTGTTTGCATAGTTTACTTTATTAGGTTAATGATTCCTTAACCCGCTTAAGTGAGGTTTTAGTTAATGGTAATTAAGACTAATTTTGATTTTAGTTGGCAGAGTAAATCTTTTCATCTTTTCACTTTGTCACTTCACCATGCACTCAAGTGTAAAGATGGGTTAAAATATAGAGTGCATGATCTAATCCTTGCAGTTTTTTACAGAGGCAGAGCAATGCATATAAATACATTGTATGTAATACACATGACACTGCAGTCTACAAAATGTGTTAAGCACTTAAAATAATTCTTATTGATCAGTTTAAGTGGATCTACAAAATGCTTGAAAATATACAAAGTACACATAATGTGCATAAACGGTGTAATATGTTTATGTAATATACAGGCTCCACAGAATCCTCTGACAGCTTCAAATGGAGTGTCAGTTGACATAATATGTGGTAATGCAATGCAATAAGTATACAAATTGTACTAAAGTACTAACACTCTTATTTTGTGAGAAAAATCTTGTGCACTTTTTACATCCATTTAGAGATCCAGTGGAGAAAACTGAAATGATGAAGAAGCAAGCATGCAGACATGACATACTTCTATTCCAAACCATAATGCTTTTAGCAGGCTTTGTGATAGAATTGTGATTTTTCAGGCTGGGAGAAGTCTTGAAAGTTACTATTGTGAATTTATTATGTATATTTTGCTTTTTGTAAGTGCAATAAGATCATTAGTGCTATTTCCTATTGCTGTAAATGTAAAATTCCATTATTTTAAAGCGGGGGTATTCAATGAAAGTTCCAAGAAGTCCGGTTCCTATATTTCCTTCCCAGTGGTGGTCCGGAAAATATATATGGCCCCTATAATAAATATAAAGTTTCCCAATATTAACAATTATATATTTATTTTTAAAATGTTCTTAACATCACTCTTTATAGAGAAGCAACGCACAAGGGAAAGGCTTGAATGAAGCGCGATGGGCTCTAGATACAAAAAATATTAGAGCATATAACACCGAGAGATCATTACAATACGACTGTGAGCGCTTGTGGAGTGAACTGCTCCGCTGTTTTGAAGCGCTGCTCACTTTATATAAAAATGGTAAAATGCCATTGCCATTATGTCTCGCAGTCCGGTTGGTATCAAGCCGAAATATGCCTGTTTTACAGAGTTATGTAATGTGTTGCGAAGTTAAATTTATATATGCTTTACCTTGACTTTGAATAGCTCTTATATATGAGTGGTTAATACTTTGTAAAGGAACTGCATATGCTCTATTTAAAATGAAGTAATTCTTAAGAAAATCAAATGAATATTGTTGACAATTCCTACAACTAGAGATTCATAGAACATGCCTTAAAAAATAAAGACTCTATAGTTTAATTGCCTCACAAGGTTAATACAGGGTTATTACTAAAGAAAGAGGCAAATTCTCATTTTTGATAAAAGCTCCAGCATGACTCCAAGTGGGTCACCTGACCATTTTTATTTAGATGCAACACACATTACATAAAGGGAATTGCAGTGGTTAATGGTTTGAGTTCTACTGATCACAGTTTATTTCTTGTTTGTAATAAAAGAAACTTTAGTTCACAAGCCTCTCACTGAACTGTACAGTAGGATAACCAAGCAGACAAAAATGAACACAAACACACATTTGTGTAAAATCTGTGACTTAATCACATGTTGTCTTTTTCCTTTTAAAAAAGAAAACTAATGACATCCCAACTGAAAATATAATTCTGCGGGACAGTCTACTTCTCGTCTTTGCCTTTGGTTTTTCTGTACACCATTTCCCTGAAGCTGGAAAGGATTTTGCTTTCCCTCTTTCTTCTTTCCTCTTGGTTAAAGGAAGCAAGAGCTCTCTTCTCATCAGCACTGTAGATCTGGTTTTCCTTTCTCAGACGCACAGCCTCCATACGCCGATGTCTGAGGGCATAAGCAATAAAATTAAAAAATATGTCTGATACTCCACCTACAATTATAACAGTTTCATCTTTTCCTTAAGACTACATTTATTTAATTTTTATGCAAACCATGATAATTTTTTTCAGGATTCTTTCAAGAATAGAACAACTTTTATTTAAAATAGAAATCTTATGTAACAAATATATTTACACTTTTGATCAATTTAATGCATCCTTGTTTAATAAAAGTTTTAAACTCTTTCAAAGAATGACTGCAAAGTTTTGAACAATAGTGTATGTGCACAAATATACAATATAAAAGCTTCATACCTGCTTCCACTCATGACATAACCACATTTCTCAAACTCCACAATCTCGTCACTTGTCAAACCTATTTCACCTCTTCTTGGAATACGCTTTCCTGCTTTGACAAACTCTGCCATGGCCGCACCTTCACCTGGTAGCAAAGCGTGGCCAAAACTATGGGAAACAACACAGTTCGGTTTTAAAAATGACTTTAAAACAAGCACCATTATCATTAAGTAACAGTGGAGGAAGAATCAGTTGCTCACTCCAAAGGTTTGTCATCTTGGGACAGGTGCGTGAGAGGAGCTTCAGGTCCAACAACATGTTCTCCAACACCAGCTTTCTCCACCCATGAGATTTCATTGACATCCTCTTTTTCTTCCTCCGAATGTTCACTGCTAGAGCTACTGGACTCCTTGTGATTCTTCTTCGCCTTCTTCTTCTTTGATTTCTTCCTGTGAGGACAAAATCATGCATCATATGAAACGAATCAAGCCTTGCTGATTCAATACACTTCAGATGAAAACAAGATTCTTACTTTTTACTTTTCTTCTTTCTTTTCTTCTTTTTCATCTCTTCTGCCAAACAAGCACGTAACTGTTAATTTAATCTCATAATTTTTTTTTATTATTGTTTTAAAACAAAAATAAATGCCACAAACCTTCACTTTCGGACTCACTGTCCTCTGAGTGCTTCCTGTTCTTTCTCTTCTTTGATTTCTTCTTCTTTTTTTTCTTTTTCTTCTTTTCCTCTGTAGATAAGATATCAGACATTTAGATTATTTATTCAACAACAACTGTTTCGTATTCGGTAAACATGCTGTGAGAAAGCAGATTATGTGTAAGTGAGATGTTAATGAATGATTTACCCTGTGAACTTGAATCAGAGCTGCTGTTCTTCACGTCCTCTTCTACAGGAGTGTGCTCGTCTGAGCTATTACAAGATATTAGATGAGAGCATTTAAGCACAGAGTATATGATGAATATATTATTGTACATAGACTGTTTTCTCAGTTGGGACATCCACAACAAAAAATACACAACTTAAAAAAAGATAAAACAGCCTAAACCACGAAGAAGAAAAAAATACATGAAACCAATCATCTAAAGACAGCTCATCATTGGTTTGTGCAATGAGAAATGCAATAAAGCATTTACACAACAAAATGTGGAAAATTACATTAATACAGAAATTCCAAGACGATGTGGATTTCCAGATAAGGCTACATTAATCACTTTACCCCCATGTCGCTCCAAACCCGTAAAAGCTCCGTTCGTCTTTGGAACACAATTTAAGATATTTCGGATGAAAACCTGGAGGCCTGTGACTGTCCCATAGAGTGCCAAATAAATAACAGTGTCAAGGTCAATAAAAGGTATGAAAGTCGTCGTCAGAATACTCCATCTGCCATCAGACGTGCAATCTGGGTTATATGAAGCGACAGGAACACTTTTTGTAAGTGAAGAAAACAAATATAATGATTTTTTTCAACAATTCCATTGTCAGTGGTCTCCTCTGTGTCTCTCCATATCACTGTATGCTCTTCTGTATCATCCATGCCACAAGGATGCACTGTTTTATTTCAAATCAAAGCTAAATACACGTAGAAACAGCGCATCCTTGTGGCGTGGATGACTCAGAAGAGCATACACAGCATACAGTGATATGGAGAGACACAGAGGAGACCATTGACAAATGAATTGTTGAATAAAGTCATTATTTTTGTTTTCTTCGCTTAAAAAATGTGTTCCCGTCACTTCATATAACCCAGATTGTACGTTTGATGGCAGATGGAGTATTCCTGACGATGCCTTTCATACCTTTTATTGACCTTGACACTGTTATTTACTTGGCAGTCTATTGGACAGTCACAGGCCTCCAGGTTTTCATCCAAAATATCTTAAATTGTGTTTTGAAGATGTACTGAGATTTACGGGTTTGGAACAACATGGGGGTAAGTGATTAATTACAAAACTTTCATTTTGGGGTGGAGTATCCCTTTAATATGAACTCACTCAGGTTCTCTGACTCTTGGAGAATATCCCCAGACCTCAGGACATCCCAGTTCACCAATTCTCTCACGTTCCTGCAGACGCCTTGATAGAGAATAGCAGAAAACAAATAAATGTAATTATGCATCGAAAAACAATGCTCAGTAACTGCTCGTGTCGTGTACGCTCGCTCATGAAGACAGCACAGACTGAAGTGTGTCTGACCTCGCGATGAAGGCGTCTTGTCTCTGTCGTTGGGCATCATCTCTCTTCTCGTAGTAATCGGATCTCGATCCGAAGCCGTGATCTCTGTCTCTCTGATCTGACCAATTTAATCGATCTCTTTCTCTTGACCTGGAGCGACTGCGGGAATTCTCTACTCGGAACCGGTTTCTGTTCCTCTCTTTGTCGTTGTATCTCGCTTTGTGATCGTCTTCGTGCTCGTGTTTGTGGTTCTTCAGCCCGTGGTCCGGTGAGCGGCTGCGTCGGCGTCTCTTCGGGCTCGCAGAACCGGAATATTTTACGTCCAGCTCGGGCATTACTATAAACTGTGTTATTAACTTTAACGGTAATTTAATGACGATTGGATAGTATTTTATTTAGTTAGGCCATAAAACGTCCTGTTAATTATATGTTGTTGGCCATGTCGCAGTTCACTAAGAACTAGCAAAGCTAGCTAGATAATGATTTTAGCGAATTTCGGTTTCTTTAGCTAATGAGACAAAGAAAAGTTAATTTATATAAATCACGGTGGTGTTGAGACTCACCATGAAAGCAGTAAACAACTTAAACGCGTGTCAGGAGACCAAAATGTGTACGAGCGTCGTTGAAGTGCCTCCTTGTTTTTACGTTTCCCTTTTTCTTCTATTGTGAAGAATTGTGTAACTTACCAAGATGCGTGCAATATCGCCCCCTGGAGACCTGGAAGGCGCGATAAGTTTTGATTTACTTTTTGAATATGGAAAATGCATGCTGATTTTATAATTTGCTCTTGTAAGCATAAAGACAGTCTATGACAGACATATATGAGTAACCTAATAGGCTACATGACATAATGAAAGCTTTGCTAGGTGTCGTAAAAAATTTCATTCATGAATACCAAAATACCAAAATTGCATTTATTGTTTGTTTGTTTTTAAGCACCTGACAGCTTGCCACATGAGTGTCTGAATGTAAATCTAATATATTACCTTTATTTAACCAGGAAAAAAAGACTCTTTACAGGAGTGTCCTGGCCAAGATAGGCATGTTTGCAAATACAAATAAACAACATAGTTACAACATACAGTACAAAAACCAACATACCAACATATAACTAATTAAAAACAATTACACACCATTAACTCGCTCTCTAGATTGCATAGTAAAAACCTTAAATAATTATAAGACACCAAGTTTTGTAACTAATTGTAATGAGTAATTGCCAGACGAAATCCTTTGAATAAAACAACAGAGATAAAATGCCAAATAATCCAATATGGCTTTATATATCAGCAGATAATCAATGTATTATTGTGTTTACTGGGAAATTTCATTTGAATACAGCATTCACAAAAGGTGAATACACATTTGAAGGGTTCACATGCAAAAACCTCTATGTGCCGTTTGAAATTTTCTTTTAAAATGAGCATTTTTCTCAGGCTCCTGCGTGTAAGTTCAGTAATTTCACTTTAATGGCAAATAATAGGTTCTTTCATTGCCATTAAAGTGAAATAACTGATTATATATACATAGGAGCCTGAGAAAAATGCTGATTTTAGAAGAACATTTCAAACGGCACATAGAGGCTTTTGCATCTATAGATTTGTCATTTGGACTTTTGAAAACCTGATAGTTACTGAGATGTATGAGACTGATAACACTGTAATAAAACGTTTATACACTCTACACATGTCTATGACACGTCTTGTCATGCTAATAAAGCACGTTGTAATTTTCAGTTTTTAAAATTCTTCTTCTTCTACATCTTAATAATAATAATGTTTATTTATATAGCACATTTCTACAGACTCAAAACCTTAACTATATTTCTTTAGTTGTTTTATTTACAAAATACCATAAAAACTTCTTATATTATACTGATTTGAAAAATGATATGGACAGTTTTTCTAATACGAAAGTGAAACAGCAATGTAAAAACTCCTAAAAACTTTTAAAATGTATGTAATTTGCCCCCAATTTGTACTTCAAATGACAAATCTCTGTATTATTGCATTTCGCATTTGTTTTCTATACGCCTATTCATAAGGGTGCAAATACAAGTAAAGTTTAAGATAAAATCGTCCTGTCTCGTTAACATTCATCACACGTCGGTTGAGGCAGACTGTTGCGCGCGACTCCTGTCGGCTGCTGGAGGAGAGACTCGCTCATCTCAGACAAGGAACGCGCGCTCCGTTGTGTTGTCCACGGCAACCGACACACGTTATCGCTGTCATTGTTGTTTTCCAGCAAAGGGAATCGTGGGATTCTAACGGGTCGCTCTGCAGGTATAGGATTATGGAAATTCATTTCCAAGAATATGGGAGATTAAAACTTTAATTCATCTTATTTAACCACATACGCGTCGCTGTGCATCGTAGAGTCAAGATAGGCCGGCGCGCTGCCGCCAAACCAGGAAGGAGAGTTGAATTGAGCCATTTGTTTTTGTCTTCACGCTGACCGCTGCACACCGGGCTCCTACCGGTTCTGAGTGCTAACATCAAAAAGCTGTGGCCTCGCACGTATTTGTGTTTCGTTTGATCACGTCAAACTAGTCAAAGGCATTAGTTTTATGTCACTTTTTAAGAAGCATATGTTTTTATGCTTGGCTTTTGTTGCTGTACAATTAGCCGGCTAGCCTGCATGCCTGCGATTCTCGTGCATATCCACATTCTGTTGCTTTTAATTTAGAAACAAGAAAACTATATAACATTTTTAAGTAATGTTTAGATCGACATAACAAATTGAGAGAAAAATATGGCATGCAAATACGACTTGTCATTGTTTGTGAGAGTATACCTTGCAGAAATGAAAGCACAATGTAGAAAGCTTTGCACGGAGCTGTGTTAATTACATTTGAACACGTTTTGTAATAGATTACTAATATGTATTAAACTTTATTATACCTCTTTCCCCGCAGGCATGTCAAAACTAAAGCTAATATCTGCAGCAGACACTCAGTACGCAGCATCTCTGTTGAGGTCCATCAATGATGAGCGGCACAGCGGTTTATTCTGTGATGTCACCATAATCGTGCAAGACCGCAAGTTCAAGGCACACAAATGCGTGCTGTCTGCCTCGAGTACCTATTTCCGTCAACTTTTCTCAGTTGCTGGACAAGTGATAGAGCTGAACTTCATCAAGGCAGACATATTCGATATGGTCTTGAATTACATATACACTTCTAAAATCTACAGAGTTCGGTCAGACAGACTTGAGGATCTCATCAGCGCCGGTCAGGCTTTGGGCGTGACGTTCATAGCCAATTTAGGAACGCCGCTCGCACAAGTCAAGGGATTACCTGGCCTGTCCAAAGAAACATAAAAAAAAAGCATTGGTTCCTCTGAGAAGAATGAGACCGGAGGTGAGAATATGCCGATCATCACTGAGACGTTCTCACTGTCTGCTGAAGAATTCAACATGGCGTGCGGTAATACGGAAAAGGAAGTGGACTCGGACAGCGATGATGTTCTCTTCGTCTCAAAAACAGAGGCACCTCAAGCTCAAAAGACCAAGATATCAGATGTTAATGATAAAGAAGGAGGACCAGAGGCTAAAAAACAAAAAGTCACAAACGAGGAAGGAATTGCCTCTAAAGATTCAACAGCCCAAGAGAGTAACAACAAGATTTCTTCTGAAAGAGATACGTCACTCCTAAATAACCTTGAGCCCCAGCCAGACGTTGTGCTCCTCTCGAACCCAGAAGCCAGTAGCAGTGTTCTCACTTCTCCAGTAAGATCGAGCTCAAACAGCGAACCCACCACCCCCAGCTGGCGTGAGCAGCCTTCCTTCGGATCCTCACAGCACCTCGCTGCCTCTAGACAACAACGAAGTGCTCGGAGTCCAAAAGAAAAAGGTCCTTCTAGAGCACTCGCCTGATCAGCCCGGAAAAATCAGACTGTCGGATGTAAGGCCGATGTATAGCACCAATAATGGTCCAGTACCAGCAATAAACATGGCCATGACAGTGTTGGGGAAAAAGACGATAACATTAGACAAAGCCTCGGAAATCGATTCGCTGTCGCCTGGTTGTAAAGTGTATGCCAACATTGGTGAAGACACCTACGACATTGTTCCAGTAAAAGAGGATCCTGTGGAGGGATCGGCTCCTGGTAGGAAATCACAAATCCCACACGGTGTTCCCAGTGTGACCAGTCACTCACCTCGAGGAAAGAAAAAATTCAAGCTGGATCAGGAGGATCACTATGAACTTATCATGGATGGAAAGACCTTTTACGTGTGTATTGTGTGCAAGCGTCCCTATGTGTGCCTGACGAGCCTCAGGCGGCACTTTAACACTCACTCGTGGGAACGGAAGTATCCGTGCCATTACTGCAGCAAGGTTTTCGCCCTGGCCGAGTACAGAACCAAACATGAAATCACTCACACGGGCGAAAGACGCTACCAGTGTTCTACTGTGCAATGAAACCTTTCTCATTATCAGATTTTGTCCACCCACTGTAAGCAAACGCACAACCAGGACCCGTCGGGAAGGAAAGAGAAAGATGATTCATGCAACAACTTGTATCGGTCTGCTGCCTTGTAAAACATTGCAGTTCAAACCATATTCCTTTGTGTCCGAAGAGCCGGGGGGAGATTCCGGTCATCAGTGAAAGATGGGACTGTCCAACATGTAAAACCCAGACAAAGAGCACTTTACCAACCACCACTTGCGCTAGCCAAAGCAAAGCAATGACCTGGGACGACATCTTTGTAGAATCTGAAGCACAAAACCGACCGGCGGCTCACGTTCGACTGGGTCCACCTTCACGACCTATCGACCAAATAAATGCCGAAACCAGGAATGAATTTGAGTTTGTTATACCAGAGACGTACTGAGCATGCTTGTGCACTGCTCTGGCACAGGTGCCTTGTTTGTGTTTTAATTTTTAGTCTTCTGGACCATTTGATTGAAAAATCAAAGTATCCATCAACTCATGAATGTTTTTTCAAGGTGCTTTAATGTATATTTAGAAAATGTATTAGTGTTGGTTTACAGTTCAGTTTCACAGTCCATTACTGAATCATAAAACTGCTTCGTCAGATAATATTACTAAGTAGACAATGCATACTTTATGTACAGCTACATTAGGACCTGTGTAGGAGCTGATCCTTAAGATTTTCTATTCACCATTTATATTCCAGACATTACAACCCTGCTGGATGTAATTAGTAGGGATCAAGTACTGGCTGGTGCAGTTTGTTACATTTATTTTTACAATTCTGTACTTTTGAGAGCGTTACATAAATCCTATCAAAAATCAAATGTAACTTAGGAGTCAGCAAACTTAATTATGCCTTTCATTTTCAAAGTTTCCTTTGAAACGCTAACATTGTTTATTATGGTAGTTATTAATGATTGTTTGGCACTAGATAGTTCAGTGTTAATGGCAGTTTTCAGTCCTGCGGTAAGAAACAGTTGGAATGTTTGTATTTATAGTTTTTTTATGTCATCTGTCCAGTAATTATGTTTCGAGGTTGTTTATTTATATGCTGGCCATATATCCTGATATAGTTTCCCAGACGGTAACTGAGACCTGAAGAGAAATATTCCTCCCTCCTCTGCTCATGTCAGAGAAACAAGATAGCTGAATTGTCAGGGTAATCAAAGGATCTTGTTGGTAGTACACAGAGGACCTCTCCTTTACAGTTGAATATTTTGTACATATATCGTTTTTTAAAATTATTTTTTCAGCATAGTTTTTATCAATGGCCGTGAGAAGAGTGGGCCCGTGAGAAAGAATCTGTGAATACGTTGAGATTCCCATTCATTCAGACTCAGTGCTTTAACACCATACCAATGTACATGATAGTACTGAAGACACTTCATTTTAACAGTTTTCTTCTCTTATGGAACATATTTATTATTAGGTCTTAGTGTGATATAGAATGAAATAAAATTTTGAAGAAGTGTACACACGTATTTCTTTTATTTCCAGTGATTTTTGCATTTGTTCAGTATGATAACCACCAGTCAATATGAACCATCCCTGGCTCTATATCAGAGGTGGATCTTGTCAGTGGTGGATATTATAATGCACTGATACATGAAGGTAATCTCCAAGGTTCCACTTGATGAGGGATAAAATGGATTCAATCAATGGTCAAATGCCAGTGAACATATTTGGAAATGCACGTGGGATAAATGAAGCAAAAAATCTATTCCAGTATACATATCTAATACTTTAATTTTAAGATTTTAACATCAAATGTCAACACAGTGCTTTTCATGAGACATGAATGTGGTCAAAAATTAACAATCGATGCAAAGATCCAATTTACGAGTTTTCTTTATAGCATGTGACTGTAACTACAACCACCATTTGCACCCAATGTATTCAACCAATAATAAAATAATAAATCATCATATTAATAATCTCTACTCACACTCAGTAAAGGACAATGCTCTTTGATATGAATCAAGCACATGACAAGTACAGTTTATAGACTTGACATTCACAGTAAGCACGCAAAAAGAATGAAAAGAGAACACTATACTCATTAAGACTCTCATTCTGTTGTGTATGAGAAGCCAGTTTGATTGTTCCAGTATATGTACCGAAATGTAGACGCATTGCGCACACCCTGATATATTTGCAATATGGAGGGACATTCCTGTTATTACGTATGAACAAGAAAGTGTTTAAATTGTGTGTAAAGTTTATATATAGTACTTATAAAGCTAAGCCTCCTTTTTACTTTCCCTTACAGGTCCTGTCATTATAGACCGAAACAACGGCAACAGAACAGCAGGCGAATGTGAGGTGTATTGTTTTTTAAAGTCCTCTCATTCTTCATACCACTATGTAAGAGCTTATTACTTTGCATAAAACAAGCAAAGGATATTTTGTCACAAAGATTATCTCCAATTTTCTGAAACATGATTGTGTGCTTTGATGTAATGCAGAGAGAAACACCATATTTTACAGGTTAGATCATAGATCCTAATGAAGCACAAAAAGTAAGATTCAGCCTAAATATATGTAACAATTCTTTGCAATCTAGCTGCCCAAAAACAGGTTAAAAATAAACTCAAGTAATTATCTAGAACGTGTGAATACAATAAATTCTGAAGACTAATAAAGTGCAAAATCCCAATTGGCTAGATAAGAGACCTCATCCTCGCTGCAGTAGAGAGCAGAGGGCGACTTTGGAAGGAAGAAAGTTCCACATTATTATGCAGGAGGAATCTCAAGTGGGAGACCTATAACAGGAAGAGGGAGGCGAGCCAGGTGGAGCTGTACTGGAAGCAGACACCCATTTTAAGGCTTTTCTGTGAAGAGTCGTTGATCTCACAGTCAGGTTAGTTTGTTATTAGGTATAGTCCTCTTGGATTGAGGCTCAATATGTGAATATTTTTTACACTCAGGTTGACTTGAACTTGAGAGAAAGCTTTTCCAATGCCTTAAGATGTCTGCATATACATCTGCTGATGATGATGAATGACTGCGGTATTGCTGTAGTCGCTCTTATGACTTATCCATCACACCGCACCCAGGGGAGACCTCCTCTTCAAAGGTTGTTCATTCCAGACCACTAATATACAAAAAGTCCAACGCCAGTTTTCCTCTTGACAGAAAAATGTCCTTCTCAGATCTGGTCCCTTAGGGGCTGTATGGCGGGGCTTATCTCATCAGGTGGGTAATAAGGCGGAGAATAACCCTGCGGGGGATCATATTTGGCCACATGAGACTGGCTCCAGACTGGGAGTCATCAGACAGGCCTGAAGAGTCAGGAAACATGCTGGGACCCTGTTAAGACACATTACCACACATATCATACACCATCAAAATATATAAAGTATCATCTCTAAAGCTCCAAATCAGGGTTATTATGTTTGAACTAAATAAAACCATAAATAAACGGTTTTTGACATAAAATAAATAAAAAAGTTTTAACAGTGTTAAGCTTACAAGGCAAACATTTTATATTTTCCCTAGTAATATGTTTAGTTAATAAAAAAAAGAAAAGAAGCGAGTGAAACTAAGAAATAAACATACAGATATTTTTAAAACAAAGTTATAACAAATGTAAAACAAAACTATAAGAACTTTTTAAAATAAAAGGGAAAAAATAAAATACAAATAAATTTAAAATTAACAAAATATTACAAAAACTATACGAAGAATACCCAATGATAGTGGTAATAAACACTGCTCACTCACTAATATAATATATATATATATATATATATATTATAGATACCGAGCTGGGGTAGATTACTTATGATTTAATCAGTTTACTGATTACAGATTACCATGGACAAAATTTGTAGTCAATGTAATATTAATCCTCTAAGATTACACATTTTTTGTAAAACATAATCTGAGGTACTATTTTGGATATATTTAGTATTACATTTGTGCTACCCCTTATTTGATATCAGTCATATATTGAATTAGTCTTAATCATTGTAACTATTGTGACCTATACAAAGAAAAAATATATTCCACAAAATATATTTAATTCACAACAACAAGAGCCACAATACCTTCTTTTTCTCAAAGTGCAATGTACATGGACAGGGTTAACACTTACAAAATACTCACACTAATGTCCTTGCTGGTTAGTTTTGCTAGTAACACTAAATAAACACAAAATCACTCTAATTGGATTTTAAAGGATGTTTACTTATAAATTAATGTAAATGTTAGCAAAACAGCTACATTACAAAATACAATATATGAAAAACATAAAATTCAACAGCAATATCACTGCCAGGTCAAATATTGAATAGATTAAAGACCCATAACTAAGTGTAAATATTTTCATCTCAAAACACTGGAAGTGCATAAGTTCGTAAACATGACCGAAAAATCAAACATTTCAAAAAATTATATCAAAGAACAATATTAAAGCATGTTTCCCCTCCATTTTCGATTGATCCTTGTTGCTGAGTGTCTTTCTGAGCACCGGTTGCTGACAACCTCCCTGCCCCTTCCCCCTTCCCCTCCTTCTCCGCCGAAAAACTACGAAGAATCACGAATGGTATATGTGACCGCAGGTTTGAACAGGAAAAAATATACATGGTTTAAAAAAAAAACGGAAATTTAGGAGAATCATGAATTTGTGAACCAACTTATTACCATTTGTTGTAAATTAAAATGTACTCATGTAATCCTAAAAAAGTAAGTGTACTCTTGATTACAGTATTTAAAAAGTAGTTTAACTCTAAATTACAAGTAACTTGAGTTTTTTGGAATCTGATACGTAATATCCAGATTAGATGTAATCCGGTACTACCCAGCTCGTGTATATATAGATAATGATTTGTTCCAGGGGAATGATCTTTTTGTGCTTAGTGTTTATTTGCATATAATTGATTGTTAAAAATAACATGATTGCAAAAGCTAATGTTAATTGCATGATGGTATTAAAAAACTAAAAGAAAATAGAGAATATACAATATAAACATTAAATTTCCTATATGGTAGTATCTTATACTAATTGTATTATGTATATTACTCTTTATAATAAATGTATATATTTCATATATTATTAAATAAATTTACAACAGAAAAAAAGTCGATGGTATGTTTGTGTTGTATATACTTATAATACTTTTATTATGACGTTTAGTAATTGTTCATCCTCATGAACAAGCATTTTTAGAAACAAGTCAAAGTGGGGTTGGACAGCCTCAGAAAGTGAATGATTACCGGAAGGTCATAGGCCATTGACATGGAGGTAAGCAGGGGGCAGTGTGGTGTACAAAAAGTGTTGTTAAGCTGTTGTGGGGGTCCCAGGAGTCCTCTTTGTGCGGGAGGAACAGGGAGCGGTTCTGGCTCACAGTAATCTGGTGTCTAGCGCTGTAGGTCATCTTAATAAAAAACTCCAAGAAAGTCAAGGTTCTTAGGAAATCCTACAAACTGATTCTATATACGTGTTTGCAGGCATTTCAAATATCACCATGTCTTTGAAGCCCCAGAGCACCGCGGGCGTGATGATTCCCAGAAAAGAGCACATGTTGAGGATAGTAGGCAGACACAGGCAGGTTGGTACAAGATGCACAAACGTCCTGGCGCTCGCACCTCTGTTTATCATGGTACCCTCCTCGCAAGTTGCCACTCGACTGAGATCAGAGGAGGAGAAAGTATTTCTCACAAGAGACTCATAAAAAGAATAAGAATATAGGTTGAAGACAGAGCAACGAAAGCGGTAAAGCATGACCTGACCCAGCGCTTCATGCAAAAGAAAGAAAAAAACCATCTGCCTACCAGTGCACTCACTCTTAAGAAAGAGCATGAAATGGCAAATATATCCAGTCTCCTTATTTAAAGCTCACGGTCACTTTTTAATTAAATAATTGCTGGTCACTCCTCAACTGTGAAAAACAGGAACCAGAGACACTAAACTCTTAGTTCCTTTCCCTCACGAGTAAGTAACTGTACGTAAAGTACAGCGACTGTAACAGCCACACTCAAGATTTTAAACACCAACAAATAATGGGCTGTCAATGTCATTGAGGGACTAAAAGTGGAAAAGACCTACTTCCAAATCATGGAGGGGATTTCCTATAAAATTTTTTAAAACATCTTTATTCTGAAGTCCCGCCATAAGAGGGCATGCTCTCTGAAACATAAATAAACACAAAGTTCTTTCGAACAGAGCTGAATTTCAGCGGCATAGAAGCTTTTTACTGCATACAAGCAAATATAAAACCAGAACTTAACCAAGGTAAAACAAAGATAGCATAGTTGTTGTTTTTTTTTTTCTCAGATTGCTTGTTTGCAGAGGGTATCCTAGGAGGGATGTATCCAAATGGGACTTTCCTCACAAACATATTTTGCCACAGTTGTAAAGATCACAGCAGTAGCAGGTGTTGCTCTTCACGCGCAGAGCGGGTTACAGGAGACGCCGAGATGCGGTTAGACAGTGAACCTGGAAGACAGATGTATTTTCTAAATGAGATCCTAATATACTAGTAACAAAACCCTTAAATTCAGAGGAGGAGAGCGCTTCTCTCTCTCAGGCTGACGGACTCACAATCAAATCAAACGCAAAGTCCTCCCGCTGGAGTAATATTCACCATGGCCAGCATATAGTGGTCTGAGGTCCTTTGAAACAACAACAGCAGTATGCTATGACTTTAACTGCAATGATTTTCTGAGGAAATGCATTTTACCAAGAACATGGCTGTGGACGCACTGACTATATGTCTTGCAGCAAAAACCGCCATCCACTAGAGCACAACAGTGAAGGCCGCCACCACACCGAAGCTGATGAAGACAATGGAGGCCACCAGCTGTAAGCAGAACAGCAATGTCAGCATATTCACCTGCTGGAGTAGCTCCATGCATGTGCATTCACACCTGGGCACTACTACTATGTACGATTTCTATAGAGACAGATTGAAGTAGTTTGTCTAAGATCTTGTAGATGTGTCTATTACTGGGATCTGGAGATATCTGGAATCTGAATGGATTCTGCCTTAGTGCCACTTAACTGCACCTGATTTCCCTGCCATTTCACAACCATTACCCGTCACTCCATTCTCTCTGCCATAAAAAGCACTTTGCAGGAGGCTCATTGTCTAGTGGCACTGTATGATGAGAGAAAATGGAAAACATTTAACTGCCCAAATCTGATTAATTAAACCAATAACTTTTCATTTTGAGTGTCATTCTGTGCTTATAGCTAATCTAAATCCAAATCCATATCTTTAAAAAAGGAATTCTCCCCTTAAAAGAAAGGTTTGAGACGGGTGAAAAATGCTTACGTTTTGCATTTTTTCTAATTTAATTTAAAAAATGGTTATATTATGGTTTTAATATTTGTTGATTATAAATAATACAATATAATAGGCAATACCCTACTGTTCAAAATGTTTGGGGCCCAAAACTATTTCCTAAAAACAATTTACTTTTGAACAAAATTATTACTGTTATTCAACACAGGATGCATTCAACCACCCAAACACGCTAACCCAGACAAGTATAAGGGAGCAAAAGGATTAATGAAAAAGAATCATTTATAACATAACTTTTAACCGTTTTTCAATGTTGATAATAATAAAAACGGTTTTTAAGCACCTGACAGCTTTTATTAGAATTATTTCATGAAAGCATGTGACGCTAAAGACTGGATCAATGATTCTGAAAATTGTAATGATATTTCACAATATTAATGTATTTTTGATCAAATAAATGCGTGCTCGGTGAGCATAAAATACTTATTTCAAAAACATATTACCGGCTATTCTGAATGGTAGTGTCTATAATATTTAAATACTGTAATAATAATTNGATGTAATCCGTTACTACCCAGCTCTGTATATATATATATATATATATTTGTTCCAGGGGAATGATCTTTTTGTGCTTATTGTTTATTTGCATATAATTTATTTTTAAAAATAAATGATTGCATTAAGCTAATGTTAATTGGCATGTGTTATTATAAAAATAAAAGATAAATGGGCGGTCCATGTCAATTGAGGGACTAAAAGGGGAAAGACCTACCTTAAAATGCACACAGCTGGAGGATTTCCTAAATTTTTTCCAAAAAATCTTTATTCTGGAGTCCCATAAGCGGATGCTCTCTGAAACATCAATAAACACAAGTGCTTCGAACAGAGTAATTCAGGGATTAGAAAGCACCCACTGCCTACAAGCACAAATATAAAACCCGAACTTAACCAAAAGGTAAAAACAAATAGCATAGTGGTTCGATTTTTTTTTTCTCAGATTGCGTTGTTTGCAGAGGGTATCCTAGGGAGGGATGTATCCCAAATGGGACTTTCTCACACCAAGCATACTTGCCACAGTTGATAAAGATCACAGCAGTAGCAGTGTGCCTTCACGGCAGGCTACAGGGAAGCCCGAGATGCGGTTAGACGTGAACCTGGAAGACAGATGTGTTTTTCTAATTGGATCTAATATACTGTAACAAAAAAACCCTAAATGCAGAGGCGTGAACGAGCGCTTCTCTCAGGCTGACGACTCACATCTAAATTCAAACGCACGGTCCCGTGGCCGTACTATTCACATCAGGCCAGCATATAGTGGATCGGAGGTCCTTGAAACAACACCACCACGAAAGTACTGATATGACTCTTAACTCGAATTGACTTTTCGAGAAAGGCATTTTAGAAATAAACATGGTGTGGAAGCACTTACTATATGTCTGGCAGCAAAAACGCCATACGCATATAGACACATACAAGGAGGCACGCCACCACACGAAGCTGAGGAGACAATGGAGGCCACCAGCTGTAAGCAGACAGCAATGTCCAGCATATTTCACCTGTCTTGGAGTAGCTCCATGCATGGTGCATTCCCACACCTGGGGCAATAACTACTTGTCACGAATTTCTAGAGAGAACGATTGAAGTGGGTTTGTGTCTAAGATCGTTGTATATGTGTCTATTATGGGATATGGAGATAGATGGAATCTGAAATGGGATTCTGCCTTATTGCCACTTAACACTGCACTGCTTTCACTTGCCATTCCAACAAACCAAACCGGGCACCTCCATTCTCTCCTGGCAATAAAAAAGGGCACTTTGCAGAGGGCATGTCTAGTGTCACTGTATGATAGAGAAAAGGGAAAACATTTAACTGCCCCAAAGCTGATTAAACAATAATTTCATTTTGAGTGTCATTCTTGATAAGATCTAATCTAAAATCAATCCATATCTTAAAATAAGTAATTCGCCGTCTTAAAAAGAAAGGTTGAGACCGGTGTTGAAAATGCTTCTGTTTTGCATATTTTTGTCGAAATTAAGAAAAGAATGGTATATTATGGTTTTTTAATATTTCTCTTATAAATAATACAATATAATATCAATCCCTTAATGTTCAGATGTTGGGGGCGCCAAAAATATTATCTAAAACAATTTTTGAACAAAAATTATTACTGTTATTCCGCAAGGATGGCATTCCAATTAATGAAAAATAATGAATAAAGACCTTTTATAATGTTACAAAAGGAATCTTGAAAAAAGAAATCACCGTTTACACAACTTTTTAACAGTTTTCAACTGTTGATAATAATCCCAAAATGTTTGTTAAAGCACCAAACACAGCACATTAGAATTATTTCATGCAAGCTCATTGTGACGCTAAAGGACTGGATCAATGATTCTGAAAATTGGTGTAAATGATATGTCACAATATTCATGGATTTTGGATCAAATCATATTGCGTGCTCGGTGAGCATTAAAAATCTTATTTCAAAAACATCTTTCCGGCTATTCTGAAATGGTAGTGTTCTATAAATTTAAATACTGTGAATAAATAAGTTCAATTATATTTAATATTATTTAATATAATAAAATTTAAAACATATGTATATTTTATTGTAGATTTATCCTTATAAATATAAATCAGTATAAGTTATATATTATAATATATTTATATTTTTATATTATTTTCTTTTTAACTGTAATACAACTTATGTCATTTGGCGTACAAAAGTGAGTAACAGGAGGTTTTTAAAAAACTGATCATACGTTTCAGAATGGTCCTTAATGCTTTTAGTTTGTCTCCACTTTTTGCTATAATGACACAGCAGCGTTGAAGCTGCATGAACTGGTTGAACCTTATGTATCATGGTCTCCAGCATGATTTTAAAAAACAATATACTAAAAAAGAGCAATCTGTTGTGCTTTCACTGGAAACAAGAACAGCTGACCATCTGTACACAAGGATTGAGGCGAGGGATGCTCCAATTTTGCTACCAAGGTTGTCTTATTTGAGTTAGGGGACTAGGAATAGTGCAAAGCCGTCATTGTTCCGTGTTTGACCTTATTCAGAAAACTAACAAATATTTCAAGGTTTTTTTCAGGTTTACAAAATCGTCAGACTCCCAGACCACCAATATATTCTCTAACCACTTCGACTCCAAGGGGTGGAAGTGTGTATCCTTGCACCTCTCCCCGGCAAGTGACCTGTCCCTGTATGTCCTATGATTCGGCCATCTAGTGCCATCTTAATCGCATTCTTTAGTTTGGATTGTGGAACCTCCCTATTCCCTTTGCACTGCAAAAATGGCTGCTGAAAATTTCCTGCCTGGACATCCACTCCAAGCATCCCCTTACAACTGAGATTATTTCTGGGTGCGATCTCACCACAGGGGCTGCCAACATGCCCGGTTATAATTCGAGCTCCAAAACCTGTGTGAGCCAGTTTCTGGCCATTATGACACAACACTAAAAACAAACAGTTGGAGTATTGAAACTCGGTTGTTTCTGTGCGCGTATTTGGTTAGAAATCGTCCTATTGGATGATGGAATGCATAATCCCAGAATCCTAAATGATGCAGTGTAATAAAAGACCCCTTACCCATCTCCTCAATCCCCTTATTCGCTATCAATATGGAATGGGCGCAGATTCCCAGAAAAGGACCCGAAGCCAAGCTGTAAATATAAAAGGGTTGAAAAAACATATAGTTTGTAAAATATCCCCTATAATTTCAAAGTCTAAAACCTAGTAATTAAGAACCAACATAACATCTCTTCATTCCCACAAAAGCCTTTGTCTTTCTGCAATCAGTATCTTTTATTTAATTGGTGTGGTCAACAATATATGGAAATCGGTGGCCATTGTCCCCACCAATAGACTGTTTCAAAACAGGTCGATGGCCCGCAGAATACTAGGGAAAAACAACCTGTTGACTTGCTACAAAACGTTATGAACTGGTACTTATCCTTGTTATACCTTTTATCCTAGAGTGTTGAATCAAAATGATACTTGCTGTTAAATAATGAATGGATGAATTCACGCAGTTCAACCTTACAGTAATGAGTGTCATGACAATCACCGGTCACCATAATGGTGGGACACGCGGAAAACTAAATAAAAGTGTGAAGCCTTTCCTTCCCTGCAGGTACTGTACATCACAAAACCCATTTATAGACACAGAGGATGGTGTTGCAGTCTGTTTCTTAAACTACGCACGACGATGAACATTAGTAGCATCACTTACAATGACTCCTTGATAGTAGCCACGCGACAGTGATGTTTTTGAGTCCCTGTCGTAGATGGCAGACCAAAGACCAGGAGAGTAGGGGAGACCATAAAAGGAGCATCACGGTTACTATGATGACTACTATCTTTTTTTCTTGCTTTTCCTCCTCTTAAATGATCCTGGAAAAGAACAGTGGATGTAAGATAGATGCCAACGCCACAACACGCCCTTCCTTGAGGCCGCATTTTGGCTACTAGTGGCTTCAGTCGAGGCACGTGTCGGTTTTGGGGTAAAGCCAAGAGCAAAGCAAAAGCAATAAGCAAAGCATAAAATTCAGTATATTTGGCCTCATTGTTGGTCTTATAGTCATCTACAGCTGCTAAAGTCCACAACGGCCAACAACCCAGAAAACACAGATAAATGTCGGTGATGTAATATGCTGGGTTTCCATCAACTAAACAAAACATATTTGAACTATACACTAAAATGTCACTTGACGGTGTTGTGTATTTTTTAGTTTACAATATTCAATCAGTTGTTACATCGATTTTTCATTGGGGACATCTGAGACCTATGCAGGAACGTAGGTTAAGGAACGCGTATTTCTTCTCTTGCGATAGTATATTCCTAAAAAATGCTACGAATAAACGTTTGCTAATCGCAGTCTAAAAAAATGTAAATACAGAGCGTATAAATGTCCTCCTTGTGACCGATAATGTTCTGCAGGGCGACATTGACTGCCATTGACCTTGTACTTACCCATGCGCATCTGATGTATACCGCTGGCCTTGCGGCCTCAGCCCCGCTGGCATTGTACCTTCAGGTTTATGCCGCCATTCGCTGCAGTTAATGACTTTCACCAAGTCAAAATACAAAAAACCTAGTCACTGAATGAATAAGATGGCTTTCCCTCATACGTAATGAATGAAAAATCCTTTCCTGCCGTGGCATTGTCTGACCCCTATGGCGTCTCCCGTTGTAGCCGAGCTCTTCATCAGCGTCTGAGTCCTGTTGCTCATGAATCGGCTGATCTCATCCCTTCCCTTCAGCAGAACGCCCGCACGGAGTGAACTGCCACTGCGCATGCGCAAGGCAACAAGATCCGCTCGATTGGATCAGGAGCCGAAGTGCTCGGTAAGAAGAGAGTCATTTCGAAATCGTTTTTCTTTCTAGCCGTCCTTTTCAGAAGCAACCTGTTCCAAAACATAGATTCATATGTTCTTAAGGTCATCAGTGTTGTTGTCCTTTGAATGCATGCTAAACACGTTTTTATAAGGTCAAGTGAAGTGCATGTTTAAGTCACTGGTGATTCAATGTTGTGGTTTTTACTTTAAGGGTGTTTATAATTTTCATGCTTCCCTTCCAAGAAATTTGAAGCCATGCATTCAGTTTATAAACCTAATGCCATGTAGAACTAGAATTCCAAAAGAACCGACTACAACTAATAAACAAGTTCTGGTATTCAGTTGATGTGACTGCATCAGAAAATTTCTACAAAGTCCTAACATATATTCACAACGGCTTATAGAGAAGCTCGCATCAACATATTTACCGGATTACATTTCACATATATAATAATTACGCCATGCATAGCCTGCGAATATATCAATAAGTAACAATTTGATTGGCTAATTACGAAACGACTTTTAATGGTAGTGTTGTGCCGTGGCTTGCCTCGCCTCCCCCTACAATACTGGCTTTTTTTGAAAGTCTCAGACCTAGAAGCCAATATCGAAGTAATATGCAAGTGCGCCATCATCCAGGTAGTTTGTGACACCACAAAAAGTAAGAAAATAAAAACTAAATTTATTGATAACTCTGCTGTTTGTTAATTATTTTTTACTCGTGCAGCTTGAAATCTAATGCACCCGACCCTCATTATCTTCTCTCTCATCTTCACACACCCCCACACACACACACACACACCACACAACGCATATCATAAAGAAAATATCTGAGGTGAGAAGAGTCAAAATGTCTGCAGTTAAAGCCATAGTCTAAAATCCCCCCCCACCGCTGAACCAAATTTAAGAACAAGGCCCGCACAACAAAGAAATGCACAACAAAACAAATATTTTAGTTTTATGTGTCACATCTGCTGGCGAATTTCTGCCACCCACTGCGACGTAGGATTGTTTCGACGGCCAGTGTATAATAAGAATGTTTATTGAATGGATTCCCTCCATCGCCCTTTTGCTTTTTACCAAAATCAAAGCATTCAACTTCTACTTAGTGTTTGTTTGTTCTGTGTTTTGTTTGTGTACCAAAATTAGGATTCTAAAACACTAAATTAACATATATTGATCTCAATTCTCCCCTCCAGCCTAGGCTTTGTCACAAAGTAAGCATGAAGATGCATTTGGGTGCTCGTTTTCAGTTCTTGATGGTCTTTCTTTGCGATCATCGTGACCTGCTCTCTACCAAAAGACAGCAGAAAGAACCAGACAAGACCGAATTTTTCCATGACGCGGGGTTCTTTTCAGGGTTTAAAAAAATCAGCGGGTTCACGGAAGCCTAACTCGCTCAACGTGATCTGTGTACAAATATTAAGCTTGGATTACAACTTTCTGAATTTATTACGCCTTTGTTGACGGCCAACCGCCGACCAAAGCTGGCACACATTTTCACATTTTGCGTTTCCGGTCTCTTTAATGCTTTATGTAATGCGCGTGAATACTCATCTCCAGTTGAACAGCCCAGCGAGTCAAATGGGATTGTTTAGTGAAGGCTCCTGCATACTAAACCGCACTGTTCTGATGCGGTTGCCGATTGTAGTGAATGACGACGGCAAAAATGTAGATTAGAAAAGAAACTTATAAAAAGCTTGTGGGTCTTTGAGTAGAGCTTGTTTCAGCAGGCGACAATGAAACTATGTGGTTGTGCGTGGTGCAGAATTCCCACACAACAACAAACGAAGCTGCTGCCAAACAAAAACTCCACTTCGTATCCCAACCCCCACTTTCCCTTCCCTCTCCATTCTCAACTCCATTCAACTCCATTCACTGTGATCGCTCGACTCCTAGCGAGAAAAGCTCCTCCGCCACCCAACAATCCGTTTCTAAGAGGAAAAACTCAAATGAAATTCAAGAACAATTCCGAAAACCACAAGTAACACCTTTGTGCAGCCAGCGTGACGTGAAACCTGCAAGAATCGCCTCATTGCATTCATCAAGACTTTATTTGGGGGGCACTCTGGTATTAACTTTTTCCCCCCCTAAGCTTTTCCCCCCACATTTTCTTCACAGAAGAACATCGAAATATTCTTCTTCTTTAAAAAAAAAAAGTCTGAAACAGTTGTTTCCACACGTAGATTTGACTTTCTTGGACTGCTGCAGACTTTATTCGCGGACCTGAAAATCTGGCAGTAAATCGCCTGGACCGCTCGTACTATGTGATTGGTTTAACAGTACCTTTATTATCGTTCAGGTAGAGATCATGGAGCGCGGACTCTACACGGGGAGGGGCGGAGGACCTGCTCCTGGAAGACAAAGTTTCAAAGCTGGCAAGTGACCATAACCATAATGCACCAGACTTATGGTGGTTACTTTTGATCAGGGCATTGTAATGAACATTTCCTTGCTGTGATTAAGTGCTCGGTGCCATATATAGTAGGTCACCAATATAAACAGAACGCAGAATAAACCGTGGTATTAGCCCAACGCGTAAGTCAACCTTCTTGTATTATTATTATTTTTTCAATTCATTACTGGTACAAGTAACAACTGTATCACACAAGAGGCATTTGAAAATCCCTCTGGTATCTTTAAGGAGCGGTTTCTACCTTACCTGGCCTTGTTAAAAATGACTTGTATTTATTGCATCATATTAAATAACACTAAAGTAAAACTTAAGTCCGAAACTATTTACAGTATTATGGCAACACGTTCGATTGAATGAACCATTATGTAAATGCATTAGGTATCATGAAGTAAAACGAACAATTTATATTTGATGTTCATTCACAATACACAGTAGTAAATCTTAATACAACTTGAAAAGGCTTGTTTCTATATCGGAATTAATATTAACCTAGATTAAAAACAATATTTTTTATGTGTTAGTTAATGATCATAAATGCATTAACTAATGTTAACCGTACTGAATCCTTATTGTTTCCACAGCTTATAACCTTTTTTAAAAGCACATTTATGTGTGTCTTGATATTGAGAATGAGTGTGTAACATCTGGCTGAAGAGTGACCCTGCAGATCTTGTGCAGCTGTGAGAGTTTAGATCTCCCAACAGGGGTCAGCGCGTGTGTGTGTCCTCTTCTGCCTCTCATAGATCAATGGGATTGTGAAACGTCGTCTTTCATCTTCACATGCTTTCATGCACTTGCTTTTCACTTTTTTGAAGATAAATATTTGTCTAACTCTTCTCCCTAGCCTTTCCTCTTTTTAAGAGCATCAGACAATATTATCAACATTACAGTGAGTTTTAACCATTTTAATGCTTATTGCAGTGGGCTTTTATTTTTTTTTACACTACTTACTATTGTGATTCAGAACACATGCTTATTACCGTTTTCCGCGTTGTGTCTTTAGCGTGCAGGATCGCTTCACAAACACGAACTAGCTGAGGCCATGGAAGTGGAACAGGAAGGACTGGTAGAACATCAGCCTCTGGAGCAGGATGACCTTAACTTTGAGAAATGGAAGCCCAAGCCCCACCCAACCCCAAGAGGACGCTGCATGAGACAATCGACGACCCTCCCTTGTCCTTAAACTTAACGACTTACCTGTGGAACACACAGGGACTAAGGAGTTTATGGGCGCTCTCGGGAAGAGCTGGAGTGAAGCAGTACAAGACAAATTATATTTGAATGTCCACAACACAGGATACCCGTTTCAATGGCAAAACAAAAAGGGCATTTGTCTGTGGGTGGAGAGAGCGCATCCAAATTGTACTTGGACCTGTACAGTCTTTAAATTAGTGAATGTTCAGTTCTCACCATAGAAGCAAAAGCAAGTGAGACTATTGCTTATTGTTTTTGCTCATTCTTTATGGGAATGAGTTGCGGGGATGAGGGGTGATGAACTGTGCTTCTGCTTGCTCAGACAAAGTGTGTGTGAATGTTACACCGCTGTCACTGTCGGTCCGTGTGTGTGTGTGTGTGTGTGTGCATGTCCAAGTCTTAGTGTTTACACAATAGGTGCACAGATAGCTTAGAGACATCTTGACAAAAACAGACTGCCTGGGGAATGGTCCTCAGTGGGAGAGCGAATGTCACAGTCCCTTAGCTGGCCTGGGATCACATTCCATATACCCTACCGTGCTTTCCTCTCCCTCTTTCCCAAAGCCCCCTTGACCTCCAGATCTCCTCCAACATGTTCTCAGATCAACGGCACAACTTAACGTAGCGTTTTTTTGTCCGAGCTCAGAACTTTTTTGGCAGCGAGCATTTCCTGAAGACGTCCGATGATGACAGAGCAGCCAATCGCTGCCTCTGACACGTCCCGTTGCTAAGCAAACACAGCAAATTCCCATCGGGACAATTACTCTAGACAGCAATATGAATGTTTCCTGGGGGTAAAGAGGGAAATCTCAACACCACAATGGCCCGAATTGAGCGTTTGTCTTGATGCAACATCTCCATGCTTTACATGGGCATGATATGATAGGGAATGTGCCGGAGGTGGATTAAATAAACAGCCGTAGTCTTCCTTAGCGCAGAGGAGGGGCTGCTGGAGGGCTGTGATGCATGTCCCATGAAAGGAGAGTGCAGAGGCCTCACAATGCAAGAATGGGGTGATCGGGCTCCTTGGAGCTGGCTGTGGCTCTGTATGGCTGCAAACGTCCGTCACCCGTGATGGCAACCGGAGGTTCACTGTGTTCCCTGAATGAAAGAATTTTCACCAGGCTCAAACAGAAATGCTTTTTTTGTAACTGGGGGACACAAGACAGGCTGCAGCTAGTCCCTGTGAAATTGTCTGTGCATGCAAAGCAAAAGCCGTTTAGTTTTGACGGCACATCCCATTGATCAGCTGTTAATGGACTCTTAATTGAAAATTAAAGGACAATGGCTACACTTTTTTGCTGGGTCTTATATGCCAAGTTTCATTGACTTTAGTGTCTTGAACACTTCCACAATGGAAAGGTTGATGAAGAATAATTAATAACAAATGAAAAGGCTTAATATTTGAATGGTCAACTGAATGAAGATACATACATATAAGAAAGAAATTCCTATATGATAAACTGTCCCAGTCTGATTGCAGGGGTTGTGAGCATTCACTTTACTAATACCTTTTTACGTGAATCAGTTATTCTACTAAAATATTTTACAAGAGGTTTCCTCACTTAAATCTTGCTTTATTCATCATTATTTTCTTATCTTCTTTTTTTCCAGGCCTCATTCTGCTCTTTTACTCCAGCATTAATACATTTTCCTCGCGGCTATGTTTGCTGGTGGTATGTGCTGCCTGATGTGGTCAATTAGTCCATATGCTCCCACCTACACTGACAGAGTGATGCCACCAGGTTGGAAAAAAATGCATTTTACTTTGATAACATTCAAAGAGTATGAAAAAAAGGGTTTTTGGGGAATGAAATGGATGGATGATTTAAAATTAAGCTTTGAGCTTAATACAGTTATTCTTGTATTCTCACTGCAGTTTCAAATCTTCTGTTTCTCCCCCCCGGCAGGTCATGACTATGTTTCCTCATGTAGATGTAGCTCATGGGTTTTTGACATTGCTTTCAATGCCTCCGACCGAAGCTCGTGTGGAAGAAGTATGCGAAAGCACTGGAAGCCATCTGAAACGTAAGTTCTGGATGAGGAGAACAACTAAGGTTACTGAGTTTGGTTTTACACTCTTTAATAGGGAAGATACGTTTTCTGTTCAGTGGGCACAGATTCAAATCGCTCCAGCACGCTGTTAACAAATCCTGCGGTCTATAGAAATACTGACAAGGAGGGAACCCCTTTTGTGCACTCAGTGCTGCCAGGGGCCCCCACTTTTTGTGCTGGGCCTCTAAGTTGTAGAGGCCCAGGCTGGGCAGCAGCCATTGTCTGGTTATTTTATGGTCTATCTCTCTCTCTCTCTCTGTCTATCTCTCCATCTCTTTTATTATGGTTTCCTCGCCATGGCTGTGTTCAGCCTATGACGATGGAGTGCAGGATAGGCGGAACATTAACTGCGAGGGGAAATACGTATTTCAAGCAAGAAGACTTAGAAGAGAGTGCCGAGCGCAAGGCATGTCAGTTTAAGAGGTCCTGGCTGGGTGAATGCTTCCGGCCTGAAGGACAAGATTTCGGCTAACTCAAAGGGAGAAACCCTGCAATCCTCGTCAAAATGAATCGGGTGAGATTGAAATAGAGAATATCATATACTTGTACAAATAACATTTTGTTTGCTGAACAAAATCATCTCCAAAACAGAATAAATAAAGCTCTGAAGCTCTAGTGCCATCTTGTGGTTAAAACAAGCAAACGACAAATTACAAATCCTGCAGTTAACCATTAAGTAATCAAGCCAGTCTCAATGGTTAATTAACACTTGACTACCTTTTCTGTTGTGACAGATTCTCGGGTATCTGCCTGGTCAAGGCACTCCAGTAAATGTTACATGTGGAGTAAAGGTTAACAATTAATGACTAGCACAATCCATTAATACTATATCAAATAGCTAAATAAAATAATTATACAGTATAACAACCCAGTTTCTTTGCAGTATTCCAAACAGTAACAATTTTGGATCTCCTCCAATGCTTTTCCAGAAAGGGGTCAACTGAAGGCCTCTTGGAGAAGTCCAGTTTTTTCCAGAAATATCTTCAACTTGCGGTACTATCCCTATTATGGGAAACTGAGACATGTAAGTGATCCTACTTAACATTTATCCCAGAATTCCTCATGACTTTATAGCATTTCATAGCATTTTTCACCATTTCTATAAACAGGTGAACTACTCTTCCCCGCTGGTGGCTGTGCGCTTTTCTAGTGTCCAGTATGACACCCAGCTGCACGTTCAATGCAAACTAAATGGCAAAGGCATCATCACGATTCACAGCAACTGACCGTTTCCTGGGTAGTGTCGTCCTTTCCTGTTCCACTTAGAAGTGGTGTGCGTAGGGTGGTAGTAGACCTAGAGACATTGAAATTAAACTTCTCAGAGTAATGTTATAATAAATGAAAATAGCAACACTGGGGTGTTGTCTCTTACCATTAGCCCCTCTGATTATGCACCTCCGGCAGCCACTGTGCTATTCACGTCCATGAGCTGTTCATTTCTACACTACTTTGTCGAAACAACAAGGAAGTTTCCCATAAGCAAAGACTGAGATTCATAGATCACATTCAGTCACGTAACATTCACGTACCCAGCCGCTAGAGGACTGACCTGTCTGGATTGCATTACATAAGGATAACATGAAAATATGAAAAGATGTCCAAATACAGTAACATAGGTTGCAATTATAGCTATTGAGGCATAATCATTCTACAGTGTGAACGCGTAGGCAAACCAATTCTCTAGATCTGTGTAGATCTGTAGAAATTAACATTTATTAAAACCTTTTTGATCATTCTTTTGCAAGTCAAAAAGTGTAAATAACACAAATTATAAACACAAAAAATATTTTTTTATGATGCTTCCTCTTCCTCGGTTTAGGTCTCCTTTAAAAGCCCCCTTGGATGAAGAAAAAGGCCGAAAACTGCTTAACATTATCATTTTGCTTGCTTATTTAATTGAATAACAATCAGATATGGTTTAGAATTAATAAGTGATTGTACATTTTTTGGACTAAATTTTATTCTCTTTTCCTTATTTTTTTTTTCTTGATGTGCGGGTGCCACTAAATTTGATTCCAGATGGCAAATGTATATCAATGAATGCGGGACAGAAAATCCAATTTCATCATTTTCATTCAGAGAGGCTTCATAATAGAGTACAAGTTGATCTTTCTTTTTCAAGCATGCAACCAACACGTTCTCGTAAAAACGAAAGAGAGTTTTCACACATAATTCATCACTGAGTGAAACTATCTGCTTAGTTGCCTGTAAGAGGATTTCAACAGTATTATTTATTAATGTGTATTTGAATATATATGACATGGTACAAACAGTTACAAAGTGTAATAGTGAGATGGAAAAAACAAAAATTGGTAACTGCACAAGTCTTTGTTATTCAGTATAATGCAACGTCAATAGTCCACTTGCTGACAAAGCATTTGCCAGCTTATTGTTTTAAACGCACTCCATGATGTTGTCCCCTAGTATAAACAATAAAGACAGTGGAATGAGAATAACGGAATCAAACCTTTCTGCTCAGTGTTTTCCATTCTGTTTAAAAAGTAACAAATCAGAGCTGTGATTATGTGTGATATTGTCTCCAATGATAAATTGCCTTGAGATATTGCCAAGAAAAAACCAATCACTACATTCAAACTTAAATGCAGTTAAAAAAGTGAGATGCTTCCAGTAACAGAGGCATAATTTATGACATCAGTAACTTTTATAGCAACACTGCTCGATCTAAGTCCATCAGTTGGAGGCTAGAGGTTATTGTGAAATCATGTGAAACTGTGAAACTGCAGTTGCTTACACCGCTCGTTCTAACAGAAATCAACTTGTACTGAGATTTCTTAGGACAAAAAGAGGTCCTACTACCTGCAGGAAAACAAAGCGGAGAGCAAGACTACTGTACAAAAAAACAAAAGCCATTTATTGATTTTTTTTTCCCCACTTGAACCATCTTCCTTAAACCCTTGACAGATTAAGGTTCCTATAGAGGAGAACAAAGAAATGTAACTAAAAAGGCACAACTATAGTACGACAATATATTCTGTGTTTAATTGTGTTTGTTTTAAAAGCTAAATCCTTTGGGGTTTTTTTATGAAAAATAAAAATGTTATACACAATGAACTGTTCGGACCACATGAGTAATTTTCAACTTATGCAGAGCAGAAAACAGACCGAAAATAACACAGGAACCTGTAGCTTTGGTCTTAAGAAATGGTGTATTTTGTACATTTGTATGTGCACGTTGGGGGGGGGTCCAGAGAAATGACAAATTTAATCCACAACCCCCATGTACTAAACAGGCCTATTGTACACCCTTCCAACATTCCCTGAGAGGGACCTAATGAAATCGAACAAAAGCATGATCAACAAAATCTTCATATTCAATGCTGGGGTGGTCAATGTCACCAAAATAAAATAAAAATAAAAAAAAAAAAAAACTAATTGTGTCCCTTTATAATATAATAAAGCTAGCTGCAAGATGTGTGACTTATCAATACGCTCTGCCAATATCGAGAAAGAAACTGGCCCATGATACTTTTCCACCCCTAGTTTAGGACAACAACTGATTCAAGACAACACATTACAGAACTAATTTGAGCATTACATTCATGCGTTATAAACGCAATAAAGATTCCTAATTCTAAAACTGCATACATTCATTCATAATGACGTTTTCACATGACGAAGTCACAGCAATCAGAAACTGAGCTCCGTAGAGCCAAGGAAAATCCAAAACTACCATAAAAGGGGTGAATACACTCTTTTCTTTTGACCCCCTCGCCAACTGCCCGTGAGATTTTAGCCACAGCCTGTGCCTGTACACTAAACAAGTGAAAATCATCTCCCGAACCCGGTGACATTGCTTCAAGGGGGGATATTAATCAGAAATATGCCATATTCATTCATAAACCGTTTAAATCATACACAGAAAATGATATAGCAGACCTCAGAGACTATAATTATGTCAGTGTACATGCATTTAGCGCTATGCAATTGAATGGGTGTGTCATCAGTGGTTTTAGTGCTGGCAGGCTGAGGAGGGTCGAGCAATTCGTCAGAGCCAAAAAACGGACGGGGGAAGCCAGGGGACCCTGGAAGAGAGAGGAGGAGCAAGTATACAATGGTTGTTAAAAAGGACAAGCTGGTGTTTAGAGGACAAGGATGGTAGCAGCTTGGGTTGTTACTAACAGACTGGTAACCACGTGCGAACTCTTTCCGGCCGGGCAAATCAGGTAAGTAGATAAGCCACCTTAGGATGATAGGAAGCTGAGAGCCACACCCCACAGCAATGGGTTACAAGAAAACTCAATCCAGAATCCAGAAAGCATTCCATCCGCTGTGGAGATAAGGGAGAGAACGACAGGGAGGGTGAGTTGATTACGGACAATAACACAGTTACATAGTACACATAGTACTGGCGCTTTTTTTTACAAAAAAATGATTTTGTTTAATGCACAACCAGGACTCACAATTCAGTCAGATCGATGCCCAGAATAGGCATTGTTATTTGAGTGACCTGTCAGTAGCTGTACATACCGCTCCTTATAATCAACCACGTTAAATAATGTACTGGCAAAGGGAATACAAATAAAATATTTGAAATAGTAGAGCTTCGTTTCAAAAGAATTTGTGCACAGTAAAACTAGAAATGATTTGATTTCTGAAAATAAATGCTAGATTCTTAGCCACAATTTGCCATGCGACGCATTGATATTCCTCAGCATTAATATTACGAATCAAATTGCCTCGATCCGCAGAGGTCTGACTTCTCTCTTCCTTCCGACAGATAGGCCAGTACGACAATAATAATCAGACACGAGCCAGGGCCACAAACTCCCACCCGCTATAGGGACAATGAAGTTATCCAGGCTCATCTGCGACGCAATCCTCAGCTGGAAATAAAGAGAACGAATGAAGGGAAAACAAACCAAACAAGAAGAAGACAAACAGCAAGAATGTGTCAAAACTGCAGTTTGAAACCTATATCAACAACTTTCTTTTGACATTTGCATGGCAGTTTTTCACTGAAAAGATGGCCACACCGATATTAATGTTATATTACAATTGGTCCTTATGCTCTTTTATATGCAGCTAAAGACCCATAAAAACACAAAAAGCCATCATTGCTTGATACACAAATTAATATTTAGGGCGAAGTCAGATAAGGAGGAATCCGCTTTTCACAAGTCTAAAAAGCAGAAAGAAAGGAAAATGTCCAAACAGGTTATGTTAAGGGGGAAAAAAAAAATTAAATAAACACCCTTTTATTTTTTACAGGTTATTTATGTACACTTATTGGATTGGCAAGCAACAAGTAAAACTGCATTAAGCGAGGCACAAAATTACCAGTGACCAGTTTTACAAAGGTTTCATGATATCTCGTGGTTGTAGTTAAAAACAACAAAAAAACATTTACAAACGATTCTGTGGTGGGTGCTGCATAGATTAAATTATTAGAATAGTTGCATAAAGTGAAAAAATTCCACTCTGAAAAAAAAATCTGTGAAACCTCCTAGAGGAGCCATAATGTGTGATAAGAAAATTAATTACATAAGAGAAAGCAAAGAACTTATGCTGAAAAGGCTCAGCTACTCCAAAAACACAAAGTCATGTCTAATTGTAAACAAAAGAAAGAAAGAAGAAAAAAAAAAAAAACGCCACTATCAAAGACAGTTTCAAACAGGTGCATAAAACTTCATCTTGCAGCATACAATTCAGTTAGTAAAAAGCTGAATTTATCTTTCAGGCTAGAATAGATGTAAATAAATCAAAATTGCGAAAAGAAGTAGCTGACAAGATGGCTGATTATAATTAATTGGTCCCTTTTCAAAATCCCAATAAAGGGTAACCATACATTACTAAAAATATATTTGTAACACCATTTAAATGCCAGTTAGCATTTCGTTGTATTATGCTTTACTGTATGTGTCACTTAAAAAATAAACTAATTAATTCAATTCAAGTTTATTGGTAGGTTGCTGCTTTTACCGCATACAAATCAATGCAAAGCAACTTTACAGAAAAGGTAAGTTTCTCCAACACTAAGATTTTTTTTAAAATGATTGTCATGTAGTTTTAAACATTCACGCATTTGTTTTCCTGTTCTCGAATTTCAAGTGTTAGAACGGTCGCTCCGTGCCAGCATGTTGAGACGGCCGCTATGAATACAGAACGACCCAAATGGATTGCAAAAGCACCGGATTTTAATAATTGTTAGCTGGTCACTCCCTATGTTGCAGAGGCGTACCAAATTCGTTTAGGGGACTTCTTTAAATAGTTAACCCAAATGCTACAAGACAAGTGAATATTAAAGCAGTGGCAGTTTAAAGCTTTGTGGACCTACAGTAAGGATAGATTTTGATGGGCACAAGGTACATGAGCTAAATGAATACAAACTGAAAAATAAAAATTAAAAGGAATGTCTAAAAAGAAGCAAGTGCATGGTCTGATTATGCAGCGATTGAAATTTTCAATTGGCCACCAACCCCGTGGAAAAAACTGTTGTTCTTACTTACTTCTACAACCAAATAGCAAGGTATAATGTGAATGGGTGGTTAGTAATTTGCATTGTAAGAAATAAAAATAAAAGGAGCTTAAAGCCCAAAAAAAAAAAAAGAAGACCATGCTATTACGTCACAACAAAACAAATTTTGTGGTGCAACAACAAAAACTTGGTTCACAATAGGAAGCTCTGGTCCTGGAATGCCCACTGTATCTTTAGAGTTTTCCATGTTGCAGTTTTAAAGGGCCGGGGATTAATAGATCCACATTAGGACCAAAACATTTTTTTGGGGAATCCCGTGGCCATGAGCGTCACGCCAATTGAGATGGCACAAAAACCCACACTATGACCAATGGTCAGGAACAGGCTCTTGTGTGGCCCTTTAACCCACCCAGGATTTGATTCTGTGATTTTGTTGCATTACAGTGTTTGATATCCAACATTGGGCCTCAGTCGACCCACTTCAAGTATGTGACTAATCACAAACAATGAGAATCAAACCAGCCAGCGCGGCACAAACAATGAGTGGGATTAAGAGCTGGTGTCATCCATTTGAAAATTCATGAGTCTGCAGACAAAGAGAACCTGAGGTATGAAACGTAATAGATTGAAGCTGCTATCTATCCTCATTAACACCACTGCAGAGTCAGACTATTCTCAAACACACTTCACAAACAATAATACAATATCACAGACACTTAATCTGGTTTAAAACAAAACTGAGCCATTTCTATGAGACTTTACAAGCTTGCATTCATCTTATGTTAAACTTAGTGTTATCAAAATCCAATGCAGTAGCGCTAAGGCGAGACTAGGTGTCCCCCCCTCGTGCTCAGGACGATTAGACAATATTAACATATTACTTGGTCTGCAATTAACATTCGATAGAATGTCCCCCCCCCATTTTTTTTTTAACGAGTATTTTTCACTTGTAAGTTTAGAGCTAATGTTACCAACAATGACATTTTAATTGTGAAGTTAGTGTTACCAAAAAAAAAACTTAAAATAAATAAAAGTCGTGGGTCAAATCATCATGTTTTTACCTCCCATTTAGGACTACAACAATTAAATCCTATTCATTTATCAAGGATAAATTTTTGCAGGGACATTTTTAGACTACCTAGTCATTGTCCCTCTGTCATTCAGGATATAAATTTTTCCATATTCATCTTTGTCTCTACTTTCAGTGAAACTTGGTGGTAGGTAGAAAGTCCAATCTGATATGATCCCGGAAAACCCATGGGCCTTATACGATTTAGATTGGTGCATTGAGAGAGTACATAAGATTCAACAATTACACTAATAAGAGTTGGATAAAGCAAAGTGGCTTTACACAACACTCTGAAAAAGCCATGATTCGTGAGCTGTAGTGTGGAAGTAGAAAACGTAGCTGATATAAAATACAAGCACTAAAGGGACAAAGTCCCGTTAATGAGTTATACATCTGCTGTATAATTACCTCTGATGAGATAAGTATACTCCGCTTTATATGTGTAGCATCCATCCAAAGACGGAACGGGGGTTAAACTTGTTGTTCTGGAGTTCTGCGAAGGGCCTGCACCCTGGTTAGCTCGAACAGTGTGGATGGGAAAGCTTGTTCAGTGATGTTGGTTAACTATCGCTCACTTTTTTTTGCAACATGTAGGAGCTTCCGACAGATGCCTCCCATAGAGACAAAAGTACTGATTGGAGGCATGAAAACCCTCCCAGCAACAATTTACCTGTTGGAGGGTCATAACAATCAGAGGATAGAAGATTTATAAATTGGGAAAGAGATGGATGACATGAGATTTGTTTGTGTGTGTGTTGTGATGTGATATCTATATATGGAAAAACGTTTAGGGAATTTTGATACGGTCATTAACGTCTTGGAATGAAAATAATTTCAGGCATTTCATTGTTCAACTGTTTTTTACATAAAATGGATCCTTACCATTTGCAAGGTTACAAGAAAGCATTCAAAATGCATGGTAGACGGAAACTTCTGTGAAAACACGTCAAAAACAAACAGTCAGATGGGCACGAGCTGATATCATGAGGAGAGAATGTAATAGTTTTGTTTGTTAGTACAGGCAAGTTTAATAGGAATTATGTACAAAAAACAAGCATTGATGGTCCCACTGCTAACCCATCCGACCTTAATAAGGTTAGATGCCATAATGACAGTAGTTCCATAACAGGGCATGTATTTGTAGCTCAGTTAAATTTCACATCTTTTAAGCTATCAGTTTAAGGCGGTGAGTTTTGTCTACGTTTAGGACCGCTTAACAATCATGTGGGTTGTAACAAATACAAGTACAAGTCCACGCAACTAAGGGTTCCATTCCTAAAACCTAACCATACGTGGGGCATTAAGCAGATCGTATACAATCGAGATAACAATGCATTTAAAAATTCACATTAAGAATTGCCAATAGTGGCCAAAACAAAACAAATAACCCAACCCACGACTACCATTAACGGCCTATTCCTCTCAATGGACTTTTCGGCAACGGTATATTTGGAACTCTTTTCTTTTAAAGAAACTTACATTTGTGAAGACCAAACGTTGAACTGTGATTTTTCTTCTGGAGCTTCAGCACAAGGGAGGAGTCATTGCCACCAATACCACAGGTTCCACTCACTGTCCGTTCACAAGTTTACATTAGTCTCCAGATTTTTAAGAGTCTGAACAGCTGGCAATTCTAACGAAGCACCAAGGAAACATTCCATAAAAGAGTTTTGCCCGTGGCATTAATAGCCTCGTCATAACATGTATATTGCGTTCAAATCTCACCAACTTTCAATTCGTGCATTCCTATGTACATATCTTTTGTACCTACCTCCACTCATTTTGAAAAGGAAACTGAAGGCCCATACTTTTATGCCAGACAAGGCAGGACTGTGAGCATTGTCCTGGGACTTCAAACACTGTAGTTTCCAACAGTTGGGTTGGGGACAGGAGGAGAGGTCGGAGGAGGAGTTGGAGCTGTTGTAGCATTAGTGTGTGCGGTAGTTGGCACTTCTGTGGTGGAATTCGTGGTGTTGTGATGTGGGGTAGTTGGAGGCGCTGTAGTAGAATTTGTGGTGTTGTGATGTGGGGTAGTTGGAGGCGCTGTAGTAGAATTTGCGTGGTGTGTGATGGTGGGTTGTTGGAGGTGCTGTAGTAGATTGCGTGGTGTTGTGATGTGGGGTAGTTGGAGGTGCTCTAGTAGAATTAGTTCGTGGTTGTGCGTTGTGATGTGGGATAGTTGGAGGTGCGTTAGTACGAATTAGTTTGTGTAGGGGATGCGTGTGGTGGGGAACTGTATGCACAGCCTGAGAGTGTTTGGAGGTTGTTGGAGAAGACGTGCTGGAGAGGGTTTGGCTTGTGTTAACTCTCTGTATTGCCAGGTAATTGGTGATGTCATCACAAAAATCATCAGCATGCACAATACCTAAAAGGGTGGAAGCACTAATGTTAAATTCCTCCATAGGCCTCAGTTATACAAAAGTGAAAGAACTACTTGGACAAAGCCACAGCCTTCATTCCGCCGAGTCCTTCGTTAGATAAGTAAATAAAAACTGCAATCCAAGCAACATTCCAGTACATTCCTTCCTGAAATAAAACCGGCAGCAAGGCTAACACCAAAAAAGATTTGCTTTTATTTGTATGCGTTTGCCTTAATACTTAACTGAGTTAAGGCTTGGAATTACAACAAAGATTTCAATTTGCAATCAGGAGGTTTGGCGTAGCTGCCCAAAAGTCAAAGCAGTCTATTAAATTTTGGGGGCCATTCAGAGTTGACAGATTGTCACAGGAAAATCACATACGGTGTGATGAGCACTAGACTCATGTGTGTGTGGTCAATGCTATGTTTTTCCATCCAGTCAGAGGTTATCAAACGGTATGATGTTTGAGTATTCTTGGGACAGTTATACGTAGAACTCATGTTGTTCTCATTCATCACGCATCTCTTAGCAACAAGGTGCATGTTTACTGTCTGCTTGAGTTTGTGGGTGTTCAGAATGACTGAAAGCCTGGTACGTGCGTGATCCTCAGTCATTTTAGTGTACAAACAACGCCCAGTTTTCCATTTGTAAGCCACTAAGTTGCAGAGGCAGTCGTATCAAGGGAGTATGAATGTTTAAAAACATTCAGACTTTAAATGCTGTGTAAAGTACACCGGCCTTTTAGACAATCACGTGAGTGGCTGTCCCCTGCCTGCAGTTTGATGAAATCATTAACCTGGAGCTTCACACACAACACATCATTCAACGTGAGATATATGAATGAGGGTGGGTGAGAAAAAAAAAAACACTGAACAAGCACTTCTGTAAGGAAAGTCACAACAGTGCTTGACAGGTGAAAATCTGAATGTGTCCAAGTCAGAGAAAATTCGTATGGCGTACTTACTTCACATTCGTCGGGGCTGAAAATATTTAGGGAATGATGTGAAATGTTAAAGTGAGGGGAGTGCGCGAAAACATCAGTCTGTCTCAACACCAACTAAAAAAAGCGCGTTATAAATAATATAAGATTTATTTAACACACTGCAGTTAATACATCAGTACACGATATACTGGCTTTATTACAGCACTGCCTAGTTTTGAATCACACCGATTATGTCTAAAAAAACCTAGTGAACTACGAAAAGTGTCAGCATTTTTTGACATTAAAAACTTCAAATTTTTGCACCCTTTATTGCCGTCTATGTAGGCAGCGCGCTAAGTTAAGACCACGACCAGAGGTTTTTTTTCTCTCAGTGCTATTTTACTAAATTTACGGTACACTATATTCAACGCCCCCTAAAAAATATTTTCCGCCGATGTTGGTTTTGCATTCTATATTCGCTAACAATCTAGCAGACAAACATCAGAAATTGAAACGGTAAGTACACAAAGTTATCTATATTAAACGAGTTTATGTAATTTCTGATCCCTCCTGAATTGTATTAGGTGTTTAAAACAATGCAAGGGACGGTTAGATATTTAATCCAACAAGCTGACAGTCTCTCTGATTATCTAACGCTTCTTCTACTGGCGTAGATTAGAATTCACGCTAATGCTAATGCTAACAACCTCTCGCGCGCCTGTGGGCCTTCGATAACCTCCCAAAAATAACTCAATATCTGTTTCTGTAATGTGACACCGTCTGAAATAAAGCACCCAAACAACACAAGTCGTACGTACCGCTCAGCAGAATAAAAGAGCCAGGGTCACACAAACCGCGGGAAGACATCGCGAGGGCGGACGGCAGACGGTGAGTTCAGTGAGTGACGCCCGGACCGAGTGAGAGAGACCCGGTTGTGAGACAGCAGCGCTGTGAAACAGCCTCTAACCGAGCTCATATAACGTTAAGTCATATGACAGGAGCTCCTTTCCTGCACATGAGCGTTACGTCGAGTTTTTACGAGCGCTGTTCGTGTGTCAAACGCTGGGTAAATAACTCAGCTACAGAATAGTTTTATTCCTGTTTCAGAGCGCATTCAATAAGCAGGCGACTGGTCTAGTAAATGGAAATATACAGACTAAGTCTTTGCTATAGTTAAGGTTTTAAAGTTTTATCTGATCATATAAACTATTTATAAAACAACTGTAGATCAGATCATAACATATCTTAAGTATTAACGCCAAAACGTAAATTTAAAGGACTAGAGTTAGCATAAATACTACTATCTTATGTGTGAAAATTTTATATTAATAAAGACCCTTTATCTAAATGTTATATGCAGTTTCTGAGGCTAGTTATCACCTTTTTTGTACTTGACCTTGTATTAGGTTTGAAATCTGCAGTGGTGCAATGTAAACGAAATAAATAATACTTCGTTACAGTACTTTTTTTAGTATTTTTGGGAGAAATCTAACGTTACTTGAGTTTTAATATTTCACTTTTACGACCACTATATTTCCGAATTAAAATGAATACTTTTAATCCCATACTTTCGTAACTTACTACAAAATAAAGTCGGAAGAACACAGACTGAAAGAAAGCAGGTTTGATGAATCAGGGGTCAAGACTCCGATAAAAAACAACATCTTTACGCATCTTCATGCGAATATAAGGAATATTGTATTTATTTATTTATTTTTGAATAAAGCCTCCACACTCCAGTTCAGTTGGTGGCGGTAATGCACCAAAAGTTGGCTTGCCCACCGCCAATAAACGCTACGAAAAGAAGAAGAAGAAGCATGCGCAAACAAGTTCTCGCACAAGCACAGTTGATTACATTTTCCACTTAAATTCAGGGCTGGAATATGGTATATATATCGTCTGCGCGCTAATCTCGTAAGGGTTGTACTTCACAAAAAAAAAAAAAAAAAAAAAAAAAAAACATCACAAAAAAAAAAAAAAAAAAAAAAAAAAATAAAAACCACCGAGTGCACGCATACACTGTGTGATTTAGTCTGTTAAAATGCATTTAGATTGCCCATCAGATTCAGGATAAGAGGCAAAATGCCTCTGTATGTTTTTTTTTTCATTTATATAATTTAATGTAGAGAGTTAATGTACATCACACTAAAATAGCCATTTTTTCTCCAGATATCAGCATGATAACAAATGTAATATTGATTTAATAAAAGTTTAATAAAGTTAGTATTAAGTTACTTACATTTTAGATGCCTTTTTTTGCTGTATTTCTACAATGGAAAATAGTTCCAGCTGAGCGAACTGGTTTCCTTATTGAATGAATTTTATATTTTATTTTTTATTTTTTTGAAACGATTGGTTCAGTGACTCACTCATTAAAACAGTCAAATGTTTCATTCCTGAATGAATTAATAGATTTAATATCAATGAATCGCTTTAATTTCCCATTTCAAGGATACTTTTCATGTTTTTAAATCTTTTCAAATATCAATATTCAACGTTTTATGTTTAAAACAAAACATTATTTATGCATTTGTGATAACTGCTGGTTAAATGAATCAGTGTCCCACCCTGAGCTGCATTAAACAGTCTGTGTAAATGAATCGAAATGCCACTTCAGATGCAGATTTCATATTTGCAAAAACTGTTTTCTTATGTTGGAATGAAAGAGTGACCAGATGAAGTGTCAGTGCTTACCAAAAGATACAAAATGTAAGAAAGAGTTAAAACTGAACACAGTCTTGCTGCTCAAACTGTGTATAGAACAATTGTTAATATTTATTTGCTCCTTTACTATTTTGAATTTACTTGTACTATTACTTCCAATACTTAAGTTTGACATTAAAAAAAAAAAAATACTTTTCATACTTAAGTACAATAAATGTCACAAAACATTTTATTCTAAACGGTGACTTTAACTTCTACCAAAGTAATTTTCTGGTAAGATATCTATATTTTTACTTAAGTGTGGATTTCAGGTACTTTATCCCATCACTGGGAATCTGTGTATGATGGTTATAGTCGAAGTCAGATTGACCCTAATTGGATTCAATACAATTCTCCAAAAATCAGACATAATAATAATAATAATAATAATAATAAAAAAATCTGTTAAAAGAACGCAAAAGCCTTTATCGTTATACAGCACATTATACACATAATGTAATTAAATTAAAACATTTTTCAATCACAAAACAACTCAAAATGGCATATAATGGCACAGTTTTACATACAAAATCAAACCATAAACGAAATTGTAATGAGTTAACTATTAAATTATATTAAAACACATTTGACATCCCTGCCTCATTAAATGTGACAAATGGACCTAACCAGACATTTATGGATAATAGAAATTGAAACCTTTTAGTAAAAATAAACATTATAAAGTTACAAAAAAAAAAAATAGCTTGGAGGATATCATTCACAACATTATTCTTATTTAAGATAGTTTCTGAGTAAAATATTCCTAGTGTTGCGCGCGTACCTGTATTGTCGCCCCCTGGCGGATGCAGGCTCGGAAACGTCAGGCCTCGCGCTTAAACTAACTACCAAGCGCCTCAACAGCAGCTGCGCAGCGGTTTGAAAGTAACTCCGGCGGGTCATCGTCGCCTCTTATGAAAAGTTACTATTTTCCCCGCAGACTTTTCCTCAAAGCAAAAATACCACTCTGTCTACCGAGCGGAAAATTTTGACCAAGTCTGCGTCCGGACAGAATGCTTCAACGGCAGACAGTCCTCGGCGAAACGCAGTTTGTAATCCAACGGACTTTGTGCCGCGCGCCAGAGTGTGCTCGAGCGAGAGGAAGCAGTATTCAACCATCTTTCCTCTGCTGGCAATAACAAGAACAGAGAAGGGTCCAAGTGGGGCTGCACTTCTCAGGGTTATCCTCTTTTCTCTTCTCTTAATTCACACTCGGAGCCGCGAGGTTGCCCTTTCCCCGACCCGAGACCGAGGAATATAACGCGTCCACTCAACGGGATCGTAGCATTAGTAGATTAGCGATTTTGATTTGGTATTTCGTTTTTCATGTTTCCAACAGGTTTAAACCTTCCCCTAGTCCCCCACCGCCAGCCCAAGAGCCCAGACCGTCAGCTTCTGATGTTCACAACGACAGTAACGTTAGCTTAACGGCTTCTAAGAAGAGGAAAATAAACAGCTCCGAGAAGGACCGACATTGATTCAATATCTTCGTCTCCTAAAGCCATTTGTAATTCCTCCCTCCACAAACGTCCACTGTCTTTCCAGTTCACAGCAGCAGAAGCAAATCCAGAAGAAGTTGAGGTTTCCTCCTCGAGGACCCGCTGGATTTGCACAGCAGCACTCGGACTGGATGTCTGATGTGAGATGGCCGAGTAGTCGTGTAACCCTGGCAGGAATCGTGTTTCAAGGCGAGGATGTGTTTTCTGCCCGGAGGTTGTCGGGCATCATGTCTAACGGACTGACCAAGTCTGCGGGCTCCGCCACCTTCTCCAACAGCAAACCCGGGCGCTGCGAAGCCAAACTTGTTATCAAAAACTTTAAAGGTAGGTGAATAGTCTGAGTTTGCGCCCCTCGTCTTGTCTGAAAACATCTTTGGCTGTGTCTCAAAACTTAGCGAGCTGCCAGCCTATGCAGCATTTTTTGGCTAAACGCACCTCTGCGATGTCCAGAAATGATGCGTATATCTAAAGCAGTAGTACACAACTTAAGTGACTGTTGTAACTAAAGGAAAAAGTGCTGCTGTCTGTTGTTGAGGCCAGCTTTTTATCTGTACGCACTTCTATATAGACTTTATTATTAACTGGGCGTTTTGTTTATGAAGTGACTTACCTTACAATAAACAAAATCAAATCAAAAACACAATTAATTGAGATTAATTGAAAACACTAATTGGTTTTAGTTTTTCTTTTGATTTTTAACTGATGTTTGTAAACATAATTTTCTTTTTGTTATAATGTTTGTAAGTAATTTTTATTGTGTGTGTGTATATAATACAGTCGTGGCCAAAAGTTTTGGCAGACTATGAGTGACATAAATTTTTTGTGTTTTGCGGCTTAAGCTATTGTGGTGTTGATTCACATTGTTTCTAGATTATTGTGTGTAGAGTGATCAGATGCATTTTAAAATAATTGCTAAATGCCAATGCAAAAAAAGAATTTTTTTTTTTTAACTTTGCATGTAAAAACAAACAAACAAATTTCACTGATTCTTGATCCTGACACAAAATGACCAGCTTATATTAACTAACAAAAAAAACAACAAACACAAAAAAGTGAATGAGTACTAGTCAGGTAAAATCGCTATCATAGTAATTAGCAACTGCTTTAAAAGAGTGAAGGGAAGAAATGCTTCCAATGTGATTTCTGTTCTTGTTTAGCATTGGTTACCTTCAAAGAAACATGTGCAGCCATCAACGCTTTGGATCAAAAGGCCTGGCCTCACATGCACAGGAAATTGCTACAAAGAATATTGCACCTAAAGGAGCCATTTACCGGATCATCAAGAACTTGAAGGAGAGGTTCAACTGCAGTGAAAGTCTTCAGGACGTCCCAGAGTGATCAGCCATGGAATCATGTCACCAGCAGTGCAGAGCTTGCTCAGGAATAGCAGCAGGTGTGAGAGCATCTGCGACGTAGACAGTGGAGGCCAAGACTTTTGCAGACAACGGCCTGGTGTCAAGAAGAGGCACAGCAAAGAAGCCACTTCCGTCTCCAAGAAAAAAAAAAATGTCAAGGACCAACTGAAATTCTGGCAGGAAAGTATAAGGATTGGAAAGCAGAAATCTGGTGCACAGTTATTTTCTCTGATGAAGCTCCCTTCCGACTGTTTGGGACATCTGGAAAATCGAGTGTTCGGAGAAGAAAAGGTAAACGCTACCATGAGTCCTGTGTTGTGCCAACAGTGAAGGCATCCTGAGACCAATCCATGTGTGGGTTCGTTTTTCAACTCAAGGGAGTGGGCTCTCTCATAATTCTGCCCAAAACATGCCATGAGTTAAGAATGGTATCAAAACGTCCTGCAAGAGCAACTTCTTCCAAATGACATGAGCAATTTGGGTGATGATCCGTGCATTTTCCAGCATGATGGAGCACCATGTCACAAAGCAAGAGTGATAAAGAAGTGGCTCGAGATCATTACATTGCAATTTTGGATCCTTGGCCAGGCAACTCCTCGGATCTCAATCCCATAGTGAACCTGTGGTCAGTCCTCAAAAGGCGATTGGACCAGCAGAAGCCCACAAATTGTGATCAACTCTAAAAACTAATAAGGCAAGAATGGATCGCCATCAGACAGGATTTGGCCCAGAAGCTAATATCCAGCAGCCAGAACTGAATTGCCAATAAAAGTCTTTAAACAAAATGTATTATATTTGCTAAAAAAAGTCTTTCAAAACGTATTATATGCATTGTTTTTCAGTACACTATAGAAACATGTGGAAAAAAATTATCTACAAATACTGAAGCAGCAAAATTTCCAAAAGAAAAATTGTCACTGCCAAAACTTTTGGCCACGACTGTATATTCTCCAAAACAGTGACATAAGAAGCAAAACAATATGAATATCAAAACTCAAAAAGTATTAATGTGTTGTAGCAAAAATACCTGCTTAATATTTCTGCTTTTAAACCCTCAAAGTGCATGTAAACCCAGTTTACCCCATGATAATGTCCTTACTGTAACTTATTAGTACTAACTTTTTCTTAATCTCTAAATATTTTAATCAGTGATCAACATTATGCCATGTTGTCATTTGCATCTTTACGTTTAGTCCTAGTAGCCATAATTTTGCAATCAGCATTATTTTGTGTATTTGAAAGCATTAACAAAAGTTAATTATTTTAAAATAAATAACTTTAGTAACTGCCTTATAAAAGAAAATGCTGTGCTGTTGTCACAGGTGAGATCAGCTTTTTATCTATACGTACTTATATACACATATATTATAATATATATATATATATATATATATATAGATAGATAGATAGATAGATAGATAGATAGATTTTATGTCACTTACATTTTGTTTATGATGGCACATCACTTGTATAGACAAAATCAAAACCTGACCTTCATTGAAACACTAACCAGTTTTTATGTTTCTTACGCATCCTGACTGTTTGTAATCATCCCTCTTTTTTTCTTGTAATGTTATATCAGAAAAGCCCAAATTACCGGAGAATTACTACACGAATGAGACCTGGCAGAAGCTGAAGGAGGCAGTAGAGGCCATACAGAACAGCACTTCAATAAGATACAATCTAGAAGAGCTCTATCAGGTAGGTTTATGTACATATTTGTTTTATCATTTAGTATTATTATACATGGAATCTAACGCTATTTATTCCCTTTTGTTTTTTCAGGCTGTTGAAAACTTGTGCTCTCATAAGATATCTGCCAAGCTCTATAAACAGCTCAGAGTGGTCTGTGAAGACCATATCAAGGCACAGATTGACCAGTTCAGAGAATATCCCTTTTCTTTGCTACAAATTTATATTTTGTGTCTTGCTGTCTTGTTAGGTTGAGAGTTAAAGTAAAGAGCAAGGCTCAACATGAACAAAAAAAAAAAAAAAAAAAATGTTTTTGTTCACAAAACAATGGCCCATCAAACATGACTTTAATTATTAGAAACATTTTTGCAGATTAAATTGAGGATTCTTTGATGTATAGTTTATAAAACGCATTTATTTGAAATAGAAATATTTTTGTAACATTACAAATGTGTGTACTGTCACTTTTGATCAAATTTTTATCCTTGCTAAACAAAAATATAAATTTCCTTCAAAAGCTCTTACTGAATTCAGATATTTGCATGGTAGTTTTTATATAGTTATATATATATATATATATATATATATATATTATATATATATATATATATTATATATATATATATATATATATATATATATATATATTATATATATATATATATATATATATTATTATTATTATTATTATTATTAATAGCATTTTTTCATTAATCATGTATTTCTTAAAACAAAAATAGCAAGATTGATTTTAATTTTATGTAATAGCTGAACTTTTGACAAAACTCATTAACGCTTTTGCTGAAAAACTATGGCAGACAGTGCATATGATGAGCTATATATATGAGGGAACATTTTTCAGAAATTGAGAAGTTGTCACTGGTAATTAAATAGGACTGTCTGCTAATCATAACTGTCATATGAAACCATTTCTTAACTCTTGCTCGACGGATGCCTTAGACAGTGTTCTGTTCCTCAAGAAAATATAGACAAATGTTGGCAAGATCACTGCAGACAAATGGTTAGTGAAGTTAGTCTACTCTAGACCTCTTTTCTCTATATTTATTTTGAATAAGTTGAAAGTTGACCTTTTTATTAAACGTTCTTATATCTAGTTATTTACTTGTTTTGCAAAAAACTGCTTTTAATACAAAAACACTGTCTTTTCTTCTAGATCATGATTAGGAGTATATTTTTGTTTTTGGATCGCACATATGTTTTACAAAATTCGATGCTGCCATCAATCTGGTATGTCTTCACTCTTTGCCGAAAGAATTTGTAACATTGGCACCGTCACATTTGCTGTCTTTATTTACTACCATTGCTTTGCTGTTTACTGGTGATTAAAGATACACTTGTGTTCTGTCTTCAGGGACATGGGCTTGGAGTTGTTTCGTTTCTATATCATCAGCGACCTGAAGGTGCAGAGTAAGACAATCGATGGGATTCTGCTTCTTATTGAGAGAGAGCGGAGTGGAGAGGCCATAGACCGCAGTCTCCTGAGGAGTCTTCTGAGCATGCTCTCAGATCTGCAGGTTACCTTACCTGCTTTCTCACTTGTACTCAAAACCAATGTTTCTGGGTTTATGTTGCATTTATGGCATAACCATTTAATAATATTAATCATTTTGACTTGCTGTTCAGTTTTTTTTAAACTATAAAAAAAACATGGTTACCACAAGGACTTTACTTGTGTTTCTTATTGCTTGCTTAAGTGGCAGCATGTCTGTATAAAGTCAGTGAACCCAATAACTTTCTCACATTACACAGACAAGAATACAACATAAACATTTTTAACAGTCTGGTTAGTTAAGCATGAACATTTATATTTGCTAGAACTATTTATATTTTTGCGAAAAGAAAATTTGCTAATGCTGGAAAACCTTTTTGCAGATTTTTTTTTTTTTTTTTTTTTAATTTGGAATAATGATGAATATTAATGCACATTTAATAAAATGTGAGTATTATTGTCAGTGTTCATAATTCATGTTTTCTGCTTTTAAACCCCTTAAATCACATGGCCCGTTTATCTCCATGGTAATGTCTGTATTGTAGCAACTTATTGTTCTTAAACTGATGGATGAGTCTAAAATATTTTACGCATCAACATTATGCCACATCCTGTAATTTGCATCTTTACATTTAGTCTCAGTTGCAAAAACTGTAATTCTGCATTAATACATTAATGAAAGATGAAATAAACCCCATAAAACTCTTGATCCCTGATATCATTCAGCCCTTAAACTGTGGTCAAACCTGTTAGTGTTAGTATTGTTGTTGTAATCATACCTTTGTTCATTATATGACAGATTTATCAGGATTCATTTGAGCAGCGCTTTCTGGAGGAGACAAATCGACTGTATGCTGCAGAGGGCCAGAGGCTCATGCAGGAAAGAGAGGTGAGTTTTGCATCAGGGGAACATAAAGTATTGATTTTTTTTTACATTTAATTTAATTTTAATTTATTGTTTTGTTATTGTGATTCTGTGAGCAATAAATTATTGGCATGCCTCATTAAGTGGAAGTTAGCTACAGGGCTAGATTTGTATTTTTTTATTTTATTTTTTTATTTTAATAATGTAATCACTCTTAGTTTTTTTGTTTCAAAATTATTTACACACCCTACAAAGATATGCTGCTATTTTGTTTTTGTTTTTCTTTTTTTCTCTCTCTCTCAATACTAATATGTTTTGAGAACTGTAGCAGAATTGAAGATAAAATAGTACAAGTTATAAAGACCACTTTTATGGTGCTTTTTTGTGTCTGGGCTTCGTCTATGAGAAAATGATTGAAATGAAGATGTGTTCCACAAAATAAACAAACATACATTTTTGTGAACTATAATTGAAATTAGTTTTCTTTTTCGGTCTCATTAAGGATAGTAACATTTCAGTTATTTATTCCTTACAAATATTTCGTTTCAGGTGCCAGAGTATCTCCATCATGTCAACAAACGTCTGGAAGAAGAGGCAGATAGAGTCATTACATACTTAGACCAGAGCACACAGTACGTATGCAGAGAACATATAATTTGCATTATAAGTTATTTTGGCAAAAATACATTATATATTACACTATTACATCTTTTTTTATTTGTAGAAAATCCATCATTGCCTCAGTGGAAAAAGCAGCTGCTTAATTAACACCTCACTGCAATACTTCAGAAAGGTATCACCTTCATCAAGATGATTGATACTATATTTGGTGTCCAAATTCAAAAACACCCAAAAAAATAAAAAAAATCCGTAAGTGATTGTTTTCTTGCCTCACTCTAGGTTTGAATAACCTGCTGGATGAGAACCGTATTCAGGATCTGTCTCTACTGTACCAGCTTCAGCTCTTCAGTCGTGTGAAGGGAGGCGTGCAGGTGCTTCTCCAGCACTGGATCGAGTACATCAAGGTGTGCAGGGAACCCATCTAGATGACTGGAAAAAACATGACATAACTGTTCTGAATGTGCACATTCAATTTCACAAGTCTTGTTTGTTGTGTCTCAGGCCTTCGGAAGCACAATTGTCATCAACCCAGAGAAAGACAAGACAATGGTTCAGGAGCTTTTGGATTTCAAGGATAAAGTCGATTACATCATTGATGTATGTTTCATGAAGAATGAGAAGTTTGTAAATGGTATGAAGGAGGCCTTTGAGACCTTTATCAATAAACGGCCGAACAAACCTGCAGAGCTCATAGGTCAGTTCACAAATGTTGTTTTCAAAGCAATCTTTGAGGGTTTTTCTGTTTGATTGAGAGCTGGCAGCTGATTAGATCAAGACAAATATTAATATTCACTAATATTGTGAATTTGTTCTATAGCAAAATATGTGGATTCAAAGCTCCGTGCAAAGAAATCAAAAAGAAGCGAACTGATGAGGAACTCGAGAAAATGTTGGACAAGATAATGATCATATTCAGGTTCATTTATGGTAATACATTTAAACTTAATCCTCCGTTCCAAAGACCTAGAAAGTTTTCAATTATTAAACATCTGTCTAAGCTTCATAGACTTTCTCATCTCTCTTAAGGCAAAGATGTTTTTGAGGCCTTTCTACAAGAAAGACTTGGCTAAGAGGTTACTAGTGGGAAAGAGTGCCTCTGTAGATGCAGAGAAATAGAAATCAATGCTGTCAAAACTGAAGCATGGTAAATGACATTTCTCCTTTAAAACATCCCATCCTCATTAACACAGATGTTTCGACAGACTGTGAAGTAAACAAAGGTGAATTGGGTTTTTCTTGTAGAATGTGGAGCTGCATTTACCAGTAAGTTGGAAGGAATGTTCAAAGACATGGAACTCTCAAAAGATATTATGGTGCAGTTCAAACAGGTAATGATAGCTTTTACTTCTTTTAATGTCATTATTTGCATTTTCTTATTTTGTCTAATTACATCTTTCAAATTTCTCCCTTTGAATCTGGACCGCAGCACATGCAATGCCAAAATATTCCTGGGAACATTGAGTTGACGATGAACATCCTCACTATGGGTTATTGGCCAACATACGCCCCATGGAAGTACATCTGCCTCCAGAGGTCTGTTCTGATGAATATTGAGAGATGGGATCTTGGATTAGATGTTCCCTGGTCCTTTAACATGACAGTAATAACCTTCTTTTTTTTTTCTCAATACCCTTCACTCTCCAGATGGTAAGATTGCAAGAGATTTTCAAAACGTTTTACCTGGGCAAACACAGTGGACGGAAACTACAGTGGCAGTCGACGTTAGGACATTGCGTTTTAAAGGCATAAAATAAATAATTCACACACACTTTTCAAAAAAGCAATTGGGCTTGAAAACCAGACTGTTAGTAGCTCATCTTTATATATCTTTATATATATATATATATATATATATATATATATATATATATATATATATATATATATATATATATATATATATATATTATGATCTCAGAAAATTAAATGAATGGCTATAAGGAATTTGCTATTTTCTATATAATTATATATATATATATAATATATATATATATATATATATATATATATATATATATATATATATATATATATAATATGTGTACATTTTTTTTTTTTTTGTGCCACAGGGCAAAAAAGAGCTGCAGGTTTCCCTGTTTCAGACGTTAGTTCTGCTGATGTTTTAATGAAGGGGAGGAGTTCTCTCTGGAGGATATTAAATTGGCTACAGGCATTGGTACGGTTACTTGTGACAGGCAAAGTGCATTGCAATTTATTCCTGCTTTTTAAGAGATACTATTGCATTCAATGTTAAACCAGGGTTTCTGCGGGTCTTCATTTTTAAGGCATTAAAAATTCTAAAATTCTAAAAAAATATATGCCTAGAACAAGAACAATGGGGTACGAAAACCTTCTTCAAACCTGCAGAAAGCCTGTAAACCTCAGACTTTTACAAACTTCCAAAATGTTTAACAAATATGACAAGAACCTCCGGTAAATAAAAATACTAATAAATTTGCAGAGGACGGTGAGCTGAGGCGGACTCTGCAGTCACTGGCCTGTGGGAAGGCGCGTTGTCCTTACCAAAATCCCAAAGAGTAAAGACGTGGAGGATGGAGACAAGTTCTCTTGTAATGATGATTTCAAACACAAACTCTTCAGGATTAAAATCAACCAGATCCAGATGAAAGAAACGGTACTGTCCCGGCACACCTATCATTTGATTGGGGTTGTGTGAAAGTCTCATGCTCTTTGCTGTACCTCACAGGTGGAGGAGCAAGCCAGCACTACAGAGAGAGTATTCCAGGACCGTCAGTACCAAATTGATGCTGCAATTGTTCGAATCATGAAGATGAGGAAAACTCTCAGCCATAATCTTCTGGTGTCTGAGGTGTACAACCAACTTAAATTCCCAGTCAAGGTGAGGTCATGGTCACCAAAACGTTTTTGGTTTCACAGTTAATGGAGCAGTTTCACTGTGGATGTTGTGCAGCTAGCCGTGTACTCAGTGTAACTAAGATTTATTGTACAGTGTGACAGCTTTTATGCATTACAATAAGAGCATTTTTAATTGCATGTTGTACAATCACATTATCTGTCCAAGTATTTTTCTTGCTATTTTTTTTATGGAAATTAATCTATTTATTTATTAATTTAATTGATCAGAAGTGACCGTAATGACATTTGTAATGTTACAGAAAAATAGTGAAGCAGCACAATATTGATCATGTTTATTGAGCACCAAAATCAGCATATTAGAATGATTTCTGAAAGATCATGTGCAACGGAAGACTGGAGTAATGATGCTGAAAATTCAGCTGGTTGTGAAATGGGATGCCTAAATAACAAATATGAAATTTTTAATGTGAATTATGTTTAGCAAAAATAATTATGATCAAAGTCAAGGGATCTTTCATAATCGTTTAGATTTCACGTAAATTCTTCACAGTTAATGCATTATTTTTCCCCTCTAGTCTTAAGATTTCATATAATATGAGCAATATGAATAATGTTCTCAATTGAAAATTAGCCCAAGACTCACTGTGCTCACAGCAGAGAACATATACCATTGTGACTAAATTGTGTTTCATCTTTTTGCAGCCTGCTGATCTGAAGAAGAGGATAGAGTCACTCATTGACAGGGACTACATGGAAAGGGATAAGGACAATCCCAATCAATACAACTATGTGGCTTAGACAGAGAGAGAGAATAAGAGGTAGAAATGAGGGATGGTAGAAATGACAGGAGGAAGCTGTTCTCAGTGACATTGTTTACTTCCCTTAGCACATGGAACCCCTTGTTCCAAGTTTTGTTCAATTTAACATCTTCTCCCCAGTGACCAACAACCGAATCAGTTTTCTCTTCCTGGCTTTGACAGGGTAGCGTAAGTTTGATTTCTCGCAATTAGAAGAAAAGAAAATACAAGATTATTTTGTTAAAATGCTTCTAAGAATTGGACTATCCCAAGCTTAAAAAGAAAAGGTATTTATTTTCAGACGTAGTTCCATGGCTTTTGTTTGTTGTCTCTGGCACGTGTTTCTTTTTTGTCATTGTTTACTCATATGCAGATATCTCACAACATATTGAGACATTACCTGTGCAAAGAAAACCAACACCAGATTCACCGGATTAGACTCATTTGTTCAGTCGTGTCACATTGGGTACCGGTTCGTGAACACTGAAAACAGGTTTTCTCTTTGCCAATGTTTGTACAAAGAAAAGAAGATTCAGCTGATTGGTCACAAGCAGTTTATGTTCTGTGAATGATTTATTGATGAATAGAACAATTGAGGCTGATTGGAAATGTCACAGTACGTGCCAAGATTAGATAAAACCAAGCACTTGTTTTGTTTGTAGGGATGTTAACGCTGCTAAACACTAACTTGTACATCTTCCTTCTTTTTCCCTCCCTGCTTACATCATCTCACATCTCCTCCTCTTGTTTATTTTGTACATACATTTTACACACAACTTTGATGTTTGACACTTTCGACTGCATTACAACTGCATTCTTCTCCGAAAACTCAGAACAAGCACAGCAGCACCGTTTTATCATTCTTAGTGTTTCCAAGTTTATATATCCCTTAAGTTCTGAATTAGGCCCGTATACTGAGAAGCTCCTCTGTGTGGCATCACTGGATTGCTCGGTGGAATTTTCGGCAATGGTGTTTTGAGAAATCATACTTAAGTGGACAGTCGTCCAGTGTCTGGAAAAAGTATGCTTGTTTTTATTGCCTCAGAATAAACAACTGTATGTGTTTCCATGATCTTGTCCCTCAAATCAATTAGTGTGATCTTCACTGAAACAAACTTGATGACAAATGGATAATTAATTCTAGATAATGAGTGGGTGAATGGAGCAAAGATGCCTCAGACATCATAAATTGGTAGTCTATTATTGTTTTAATCAAAAATACATTGAGCGTAATAAGTATTCTAACTAATAACCATATAAAATGTGACGCTGTATTTTATATAAATGTATAAATACATATATAACTGGTTTGCTTCCATAACATTTTCTTTGACAAGGGGGGAAATTAAAAAAAAAAAAAAAAAATAATATATATATATATATATATATATATATATATATATATATATATATATATATATATATATATATATATATATATATATATCTTTAAAGGCAGTTTTCTCAAAAATGTTTTTTTCCTCATGCACTAAACCAGAAATCTCCACTTTACTCCATAAACTTAATCCAATCTATATTCTGACGTTTTTGCTTTATCTATCTTATGATCTGGAAATGTATGCAAAATTTGTGCATATTTAAACATTTCTGGTGAATTTTTTTTTAACGCAGAACAGTTGTCTTAATATGATGTGAATAGTTATATTTTTTACTCACTTTGACTTTATCATTAACGACTGAGGTTTAATAGATGTATTGCAAAATACATAGCATCATTTTGTCGCGCTGTACTTCCATCCCTTGCCGTAAAATGCTTACCACTGTCGTAAATGTCGTAAACAGGAATCACCTGCGGTTGACGTGAAGCGTGGAGTTAGTTCATTAAATCTACTGAATGTTTAGGTTTTTTTGGTTAAAAAAAACTGACCAGTTACAAGCTGTAAGACCACACAGTTCAGAAGACAAGAGTGACGGATAACGACCTGCAAGGATGTTTAAAAAGTAAGCTTGAGCCGTTATCAGCCTTATAAATAGTAGCGAACACAATTTAGCTTTGTTGCAGTTATGTATTGTTTCATTAACAGTAGCTTTGGCATCTCACTACAAACAGAAGGAATGTTGCATGAATACGCTTATCAGTTTTATGCTATTGTAACTTAATATGTGTGTCTTAATTTCTGTAACCGAGACAGCAACCTGTTTAGCTAACGCACTCCGCTAACTCGCTCTGTCACAGCTGACTGCATGGTTCATTAGATCCATCTCTATTCCTGTTTTTTTTTATACTTACTTTTTGCTAAGATATTTCTAACTTGAACAGATGATAAGCAAACTGCAAAAAAAAAAAAAGAGACTGTGATTGCAATGGATGTTTATATTAATTATAAAAAACCTGAACAACTGATGGTAATTATGTCATGTGAGACCTTTATATTAAACCAATTTCTTTATTTTGCCATACTTTGCCACAAAAATCTAATATTACAGAGACCTGCATGTATTTGACATTAATTTGCTAAATAATTTTTTTCTCTCTCTCTCTCTCTTCATAGATTTGATGAAAAGGAAAATGTTTCAAACTGTATTCAACTGAAGACATCTGTTATTAAGGGTATAAAGAATCAGCTGTTAGATCAGTTTCCCAACATCGATGATTGGCTCAACCAGATAATGCCCAAAAAGGACCCTGTCAAAATTGTGAGATGGTAAGAGTTGCACTATATATAGTGTCGGTGCTTACTGATGTGCAGTACTAAGAGAGGAACTCATTTTACATCAGAGGTGTGATATTTTATATGTTTCCAGTCATGAGCATATTGAAATTCTCACGGTAAATTGAGAGCTGCTCTTCTTCAGACAGAGAGAGGGACCCTTCTATCCCACCCTCAGACTTCTGCACAAATGTAAGACCGCTTTCATTTTTTTAATGAGTAGCAGTTAGATGTTTCTCTGCAGAAGAGGTTGCTGGGTGCTTATACTACTAAGTTAGACTTCTTATTATTCCTTTGGTCAGACTAATGGCTGGTACTCACGTGTCTGTTCTTCAGATCCCTTCATTCTGCCATACCAACAAGTAGATAAAGGAGCCATCAAATTTGTTCTGAGCGGAGCCAATATCATGTGCCCAGGCCTCACATCACCAGGAGCCAAACTCTTCCCTGCTGCAACAGACACAGTAGTCGTATCTTTCCAACTGTTGCATTATATTCTGTTTTCTAAAACATTTTTCTCCACGTGATGAATTAATCCTATTGATTCATTGTGAAGGATTAGTTCACTAAAACAATAAGAAATAGTTTACTTCTTTTGTCAATTCCAAAAAGGACATAAAAAACACCATTCATCTGTGATTAATAAATGTAATTATTATGTATGTATGATTATAGAGTTTATTCATGTTTTAAATTTATCTTTTCAGTTTTCTATTTAACTTCAGTTTGTTTTAATAGTTTTGTTCTGCGTTTAATATTTCTATTCCGCTTTAATTTCATTTTATTTTAGTTTTAGTAATTTTAGTGTTCCAACTTAAATTCATTTATTTCAGGTAGTTGCCAAAGCAGTTGACTGGTGTGTGTTGATTTATTATCACAGGTTGTTGTCCTTAAGTATTTGTTTTCAGGCCATAATGGCAGAAGGTAAGCAGCACGCGCTTTGTGTGGGAGTCATGAAGATGTCTGCAGATGACATGTAAGTGGTTTTATGCATCCCCTGCACTCTGAATCCCATTTGGTTTATAAATGCGAAAAAAATTACACAGTGGAATTTTTAGTTGCTCTAGAGTCTATAGTCTCGATTGTGGTGTAAATGCATCATGTATAAAAAATATTTTTGTTAACAGAGGAAACAATGAATGAAATCAATTAAATATGTCAGCATCCGTTTAAATCTGTGACTACAGTTTATTGGTTATTGAAAACTAAAATATATATAAAAAAAAGTACAGTGAATTTCATTTGAAAACAATATTTTCTTGTCTCACATCGCTGAACAGAGGGAAAGTAAACAAGGGAATTGGAATTGAGAACGTTCACTATCTGAATGATGGACTGTGGCACATGAAGACGTACAAGTAATGACAGATGAGAGGATGTGCTGGAATCGTTTGGACCTCTTGTCACCAGGCTGCCCATCTACTGTTTACATGAATGGACTCAACTGTATACCATGCCGAAAGCTTTGAAAGCGACCCTATTTTAATGCAAAAATAAAACCTGCATTCAAGTCATCCAAAACTGAAATGGTCTGTTGCTACAGTGAGAGCTGAATTGTGTCATGGCAGCTTAAAGCCTGTTTAAACAAGAGTTTAATTCTCAGTTGCCTGAAACAGAAATCATTTGGTATTTGATTAGACGAAATTACTTGCCAAAGATGAGTTATACAACACATGCCATTATATACTCTGTATCATATGCAGTTCTAGACCCTATGTTTTTATTGTTTTGAATCTTTTTGTTTGCTCTAAAAGCAAAAAACACACAATATACAAAAAAAATCAAAAAAAAACCACAAGAGGTTAAAATACAAAAGATTCTTCTGCTCCACTACATCCACATCATATTTATGGAAATATAAACCGCAAAAGCCAATGTTCATGTCCCAATAAATAAAGGGAGATTTGATTACTGTTACAGAAAGTGAATCCAACCAGCTTGTGAAAGACAAACTCATCTCAGCACAAAAGGAAACCCAAATTCTTTTTAAGGTAACTGTAATATCAGAAAAACCAAAGTAAGGTACGGGCGGTGCATTCAAATTTATCAGTATGTGTATTCGCTGAGAATCAAAACCAATAGTACGGGGTCTAAGTCTACACTTATTTGATCCTCTTGTTGTTTTCTTAGTTTACTTCTGATGCCACAGTTTTTAGTCAAGTCAGGCTGGAAATGGCCATGAATATATAAAGGCTTTATTTTGCATTCATAAACAGAACCTTTTTTTTTTTAAATCTTACACAGTATTAATCTACATTAGTATTTGTTTCTACAATAATATATTGTCTATCATAAATCCATAATATTATAACACTTTCCTTAAATTTCCCCTTTGAGAGTGAATACACTTTTTTTCTATTAAAGGGATCCAGCTTTGGAATTAAGAACAGCTGCCAATAATTGTAATATGTTCTCCTCATCCTCAGATTAATACAGATTTCAAAGTCATACCTTCAGACTCCATTGAGGAAAAATATTGACGGGAGACTAAAGTTGAGTAGGTGAACTCCTCCATGTATTGTAGCCAAGTACCTCAGTGACACCAAGAAGTTTATCAACCAGCAGAGACTTTCACTACATTATCATTCCACCAGAAACAGTGTATGCGATCAAATGTCCAGAAACTACACCATAGACAGTGATGATGTCATCAGAGTTATCACAGAGGTATGATGATTTATCAAATATGAACTGATAAAATTTTTTAGGTCTATAAAATTCTATGCCCCTTTGTCAGAGTGAGTAAATTAACAGGTACTGTTCACCTTCCCATCTTAATTCCTGTTTCATCATTTAATCAGTATCAAATTAGTTTTTTTCAGCAAAGTACGAGGACAGTAAAGGGTGAGTTGTATACTGTTTTCTATCCGATTGCTCGCCTTCTGCTAATCCACGCTAGGTGGCGCTGACCAACAGTCCATTTTTCAGTTATGTATCTCGTACATGGAGTTAGCATCGTCCGCTGCTCAATAGCATTAAATTTAGATAAATAAAGTTTGGTTCTACACCAGAAACACAAACTATCTATAATGCTTACATCTTAAAACATCACCAATGCTCTGAAAAGAAATAACTTACTTTATGTACACAAAGGGGTCATTCATATTGTTTTTATAGATTTGTCATTTATCATATTATTGTAAAGTTGCTGCTCTCACATATGAGCTGTATGTTTGCTTAAGTCCAATCTAGTTTTTACCTGCTCCATCCTTCAATAACAGCCATGGATTTAAGGCACTTTTTTTGAGGGGACACAAATGAAAATTCTTGCACTTCTTTGAATTAGCTGAAATATCCCTATAAATTTATATGCGCCCATACATTTTTTTTCTCCTGAAATTTGGAAGACATTCTACACAGTAATGTTCAAAAATAAATCATTTAAAATCTTATTGTGGACACTCATGTGTTTAACAACACCAAACTTAAATCTGTATCAATAGTATTATTAATAGTATTATCTGACATTGAGCAATTTGATTGCCAGGTGCTGAAGATCAACCAGATGAGCTGGAGGAGGGTTTGAGGATTGTGCTGATTGGGAGGACAGGATGTGGAAAGAGTGCAACAGGAAACACTATTCAACAGGAAACACTATTCTAGTATGAAATGAGTTCGAAAGCAACATACATTCAGTGACAAATGTTTGTAAGAAGGGTGTTTGTGAGGTTGAGGGTAAAAAAAAAAAACGAAGAGGAAAAACTCAAGTTACTCAGCTAGTAAAAATTGTTGATTACATCCAACAAAGTGCAGTATCAACCAAAACACGGAGATGTCTATTAAGAAGTGGGTTGACAACATCCTGAAAGAGAGGGAGAGAAAAATTGAGGCTCAAATTGAGAAATTAAGAACCAGATACGAGACCGAAATGGATCAGCTCAAGAAGAAAAAAGATAGTAAATTAATGTCCAGTACAGTCAAAAATCCCTTCTCTAGAATGGGAATGAAAGCTGGAGATACAGAAATGAATAAATGAAGAAAAATCTGAATATCATCAAATAATTAAATAGATGAAAGAAGAGACTGAGAATAAGAAATGACGTGACAAAAGGAAACAAGACAGAGAGAGAAAAAAATGAATATAAACACGATTAAGAAATTATACAAATTGAGCAATATGTGCCATAAAACAAGGCATTAAAAGAGATTTTGAAGAAATAGAGGATCAACAAGAAGAACAACAGAGAAAAATGGCATAGGGATTCAAAAAGAAATTAATCAACAACAGAATTGAAGAATTGGAAAATGAAAAGAGATAAGAGAATGAGTGAAAGAGCATAAGAACCAGAACAGAAACACTAGAGCTGAGAGAAAAACAAGACCGAGAAGAGAGAATATGAAAAGAATGAAGCTGATTGTTTTGTTTTTTTAAGCCTTAAGACAAATCAGATGAAAACACAACATTTTATTTATCGTATAATCTGTTGAAAGATCAAGTATCCATAGAAATGAAGAGGATTTAAAGTTATTCACTGCACTGTATCATCTGTTGATAGCACTCTTTTATTTGTAACCTTTACTATTACTTAAAGCAGGTGAAAACAAACATCCTAGTAAACACAGTAAAGAACAATTACAAACCAGTGTATGATGAAGTACATCTGAATTATAGAAAGAAACAATATTTTGATATGTAAATAAATAGATAATTTTCTATGCAAAAGAAATTTTCCGATCTCAAGCTTATTAACCTTTCAAGCCACATTAGTTTGATATTTTTAAGGGTGATGTAGACAGTTATCATCAAACAGATCATATAAAGTATACATTTAGCATTATATAGTTTATAGGGTATGCATAACATTGCCTATCTGATCCAAATATGCGCCATTCATATATCTAGTGTAATTTGTGTTCAAAATACTGTAAGTGTACAAAATTACCCAATATTGGCCCCTCATTATTAACTTATACTCATATGCAAAAAATTATCCTTTTGTGAGAATGCATTTGTAGTAGAAAGCAGTGAAAACACCTTCAACTTACACACCCGCACCAACTTTCAGAACACATGATCAGAATTACAGTACAAACTGCACATCACAGCTAATTCAGCCCTGCACCCAGTTATGATCAACATTTCAATACAGTAACAGTTCCAGCACAGACACCATGAAGTCAATCAGTCATTATCAGAGTCTTTAGGAGGCAGAAATGTCAAGGAATCATGAAAATCGTGTCCATACGGCCGGAGTCTGTAGACGCCATACATCAAAACCCTGTATCTGGCTGAGGACATGCCTCCGAACGTGATGGCCATGTCAGAACAACAGGCCTCCACGACGTCGGCTGGGTTTTGGCCCATGCTGTCAGAAATCAAGGAGCTGACGCTCTTCTTGTTAAAAAGCCCTTTGCCTTGCGCATCCTCTCCGTTTTCAGCGAACACCCCGCTGTACTTCAGACAGGTGGCGAGCTGCGTTTCTTCAGGTGTCTTCCACAAGGCGTTTCCCCGCTCTGGACATCTGTCCACGTCTTTGAATATCTCGATCAGCCTCCTCATTGTTTCATAGCTCAGCACAATCCCGCTATCATACTCCACATAATCCAGCTCTCCGGACTTTTCCGTGTGGCCAATGTAAAACGGCTGGCTTGGATCTTTATCCAACACCAAATACTTGAGGTTCTCTATAATTGCGAATGTGGTGGGCCGGGCCACGAAGAACCAGCGCAGGTCTCCAGCGTTCTCGTAGGCGTGTCTGATGGCTTTGCGCAGCCTAGCCCACTCGTCCTGCTCCTGTAGGTCAACCGCCTCTAGAACTTTGGACGATTCTGAGGTGTAGAACACAGATTTGTCACAGTGCTTGCTCCAAGTGTCGTTGGCTGTCGCCCAGTGGACCAGCAGCTTGGGAGTGACCATGATGAGACAGTACACTCGAACCTGCAGGGTCCAGTCAGACATCTGAGACTCTGATAACTTCTCTAGTTCATCTTTGCTGACAGGTTTCAGATGATGGTGGAGATGCTCATGACCTTCTGAGTGGGTTCCTGAATTAAAGGTCTCAAAGAAAGACACCACCAGGCAAAATATGCCCCCTAGGATCATGCCTTTCATAAATGAACTGCCCTCGTACATCATGCTCAACCCTGTAATAGTTTAAAATAAGAATAAAGATTATGATTAGAACAAAACTATAATGGCAGTCCGTGCTCTAAATTACATTTGTTCAGCAATAACAACAAGAATCCTATCGTGGATATGATGAGATACGTTGCGATAACTTACACTTCTGTTCCTGGTGACAATACAAAAGCTATTTTACAAAGCAGCTAAGTTAGTCAGGTTTGCTGTACTTCCTTCTCAGAAGGAGAACGGCTACATCTGACTGCAAGAATCCAATAAACAGTTGACCAAAACTACACATTCCAGTAATTAGTTAGTTATGAACTCATACCTTTCAATAACACAGAAGAGTGCTCACGTTTAGACGCTATGCCGTCGCATTCATTTCCGTACACACAAGCGGAAAACAGCAACAACAAAAAAGTAGCGTCTGTTCTGGGGTCAGTTTCACCTGCCCTCCATCTAATTCATTTGGACGGGATAAGGTAAGAAAGCTGGTCGCAGTCCAGCACTAGCTTAGTAGTACTGTCTTCTAGAACACGGATCTTTAAGCGGACGTTGAATCCGCGCGAAAGGCACTGTGGGAAATGTTGTTCGTTTGTGTTATCTCGCTGTGACGAACGCGGTGATAAAAACTACAAAAACGTCGATTTCCTTTGAATAGGCAAAGGCGGACATTATTTTCGTGTTTTTACAGACTTTATGTTAATATTATGTTAATACACAAAATACATTTTTACAACAAAAATACATCTTTACAAAAAATAAATTCTAAATGATAAAAGAAGAGATGACCGTATTAAATTAAAGTAACTAATTTATGAAGGAATAAATTAAGTTAATTCAAAAATAAAAACTGACAAATAAATAGACTTACTTTGTTTACAACTGTAGGTAAATGTAAGAGTAAAACAATACATTAATAAAAAGCCTTTCAAATTTAAAAATAAATAGATAAATAAAATGTAATTAATTTTGAAAATGCTATTTAAATCTAACAGTAAAAATAATATATTAATTAATCCCTCTTTTAAACTGCAGCTTTTTAAAACATTTTATAAAACACTTTTCCTAATCTATTTGCTGAAGTGCTTTTCTTCATTGTTTTGTCCTTTGTAAGAGAAGTAATTCTTGATCAAAAATTACTAACTTAATTACTGTGGTATGTAATGGATTTTTTGGAGCCAGATGGTGCAGTTTCAGAGTCTTCCAGCAGAGGCCAGGGCCGAGGGGTCAAGGAGATTTGATTGGTTAGCATGATGACTTCTGCATTAGCCCCTGATAGCAGATGTACGGTGGCCTTGAAGGGCAAAACAGAAAAAAAACAGTTAGGTAAAAGGTGGGATCGAACCCCGGTCAATCGAGCCAAAATGCTAAGAGCAGACACTTATCCATCCACACCACTGGAGCGGACAAAATGCTAATGCCAAAATGCCAATAAGGCAGATAATTTGCACAAAGTGTAAATAGACATTCCGTATGTTTTATTCCATAGCAAGCACAATTCATACAATACATTTAAACCGAGCTACTTTAAGACCATCTCCGAACTTTCTACCACGACTCTGCTGTTTTTCGGTTGTTTATTTCTGTATACTTTGATTGACAGATGTCTCGTCCAGTCAGTGGTGAGTAATCCCAAACCAATGGTGCTGTCTCAAACTATACCTACCTCTTCCGGTTTGTCTGGGGGGTATTCCAGAAAGCATGTTAGGTGACATACCTGGGTATGTTTAAGAGTAAGTAAGCGGATAACCTCAACTTTCGGTTCCAAAAACGGAGGTAACTTTCAGGGTATGTTAGTAGTCATAGCAACTCACTCTCTGAACTTAACCTGCTCCAGAGCAGTTTATGTTCCAGGGTTACTTCACTTCAGCGAGCCTTCAGTGGGCGTGACAGTTAGCGCACAACATTATATAATATTACAATATGTAATATAGCCTATTATATATATATATATATATATTTGACATGTTAATGAGGAAGCGCTAATATAAGTAATAAATAAGGTAATATATTATTCTAATATGATTATTTCTTTTATTGGCAAATATAAGAGTTATCTGTATAAATTATAAAAGACTATGACAAGGTAATGTTTAACTTATATATATATTTATTTTATTAATTACATGTTATCTCACACATGGAGCGGCATTTTCTATAATGTCTAAATTCTAAATCAAAATACATATCTGATATGACTTAATATATAATTAGCGTCAAACAAACATTATAATTCATATCCTCAAGGATTAAAGATTAAACGGAAACAAAATAAAATGGTTGCACAGCCATCAATTAGGAGGCGATATGCACTAAGCATGTAAATGACCAATGAACAAAAGAAGAAGAAAGAAACAGCATGGCGTGCTTATTCTTAGCATCCATTTCCATAGTGACTCGTCGATTCGTCGCTCTGTTGAGAATGTCTTGAGTCTTAACCAGGAAAATACTCTGAGTTGAATGAACTTACTCCCGGACGCGTTTTTGGAACCACATACGTCGAGTAAGCAAGGTTTGGGGTTAATCAACCGAGAGTTCAGGGTTTAGTTCACGGTAAGTTAATCCTGCTTTCTGGAATACACCCCTGATTTGTCGTTGTGTTATCTGACTTGTTGTTTTGTTTTCAAATTTTTTCGTTGTGTTTATGACGTGTTATTTTGTTTCTCGAATTTGTCATTTTGTTTTCTGATTTGTTATAATGTTTTCTGAATTTTTTTTGTCTTCTGAATTGTTATTTTGTTTTTTAGATTTGTATTTGCGTTTGTAATTTGTTATTTTGTCTTCATAATTGTAATCTTTTTTGCCCTTCTCGGCCACCGTACTGATGCCGTTAATATCTACACCATCTGTTCCAAAAACATCTTTTTCCACTGAAAGTCTTTAAAAAAATGACCCATGCATTCTGACAAAATATGTTTTTCCTTGCCTTTTTTGTTGGCTTGTGTAATTTGTAAAGGAAACGTGCTACTTGCTTGTCTGTTCTTTTATTTTCCTTGTAGGCTGTTGTCACCAAACCTGTTACCTCTTCTTGATTTTTATAAAGACAGAGAGAGTCTTTCTCTCTCAATTCATGCTAATTATAGCTTTCTTATTTATAGAAATAATCTCTCCTATAGCTCATATTTCCTGCCCAATGTTTCTGATGAACTCCTACTCATAAACTGACTGAACTCCATCTCTCACAAGCTAAGCTTTAATGCTGAATATGAGCTTACAGCATTTTATATATTAACAGGCAATACAAAAGCTTTCTTTTTTGTGCAAGATCCGAAGAGATAAAATACTCTTGCAATTGTCACTGAATACAGTAGCCTACAACTAAATAAAGCATCTTTGGTTTCTCAGCTGACATGTAATTTCCTGAATAGCTACCTCAAAAAGATTTTAGGCCATAAAAAAAGGTAAAAGAAAGAATGCGATACCCCCCGGTAATGCGCTATTAATTAGTCAAAATATGTTTTTATTATTTTTTTTTCTAAAGGGAAGGGAGAATACTGAAATGCTGTTTCTTAGGAAACCATTTAGAAGCACACTGATAACATTAAACAACAACATTTCAGCACAATTACACACACAGTAAATAGAACACGGGGACAAAATTAAAAAATAAATATAAAGACATTACAGAAACTAACAAAATGTATAACAACAACAATGCAAAAATCAAATAGCTAATAAAATAATTATGGCTGTAATAAGCCTAAAATCGAATGGACTTGAATGAATTATCCTTTCAACGTGCACTCAGAATATCACATTCGCCTAAAAAGCTCAAAAGTAACAATATTTCACTTAGTCATTTTGTATTAGAAGACAAAATTCCTTTGTTCCCTGCAAAGTGAGACACTGGCCCTTTAAGAAGAGACATTTAAATCTAGGCGTGTTTCCTGCTCCCGAAGAGAATCCAGCCTGCTTGCATCCTACGACGCGAAATTGGAGGAAAGATTATTTACCACGCTGCTCAAATGATTCCTGAATAATCGGCATAGATCACAAAAGCCTTTACTCAGATTGATTTTGTATTCTTTTAAGAGAAAAGGGACGGCGAATCCTATCGGGATAGACGCTTTTAACCAACCTAACCAATGATATAAATGTCAGTCGGTCAAGGTCCACTCACACTCCAGATGTGCGTTTAGCGTTTACACGCTTACTTCAGGTTAGCTTCGCTTTCTCATTCGAAACCTGTGTACATTTTGAACGGAAACACTTTCAAATAGTGCCATTATGGGAAATCTTCGCTTTCGGATGGGAATGGGAATTCTGCTTCTTGGTATTTGACTGGGACTTTTAACCATGGATTTAACCGCAGAAGAGCAGACATGTAGAGCGACAGACTGATGATTTTAAGAAACACTGAAGATCCGTGAGGAAACACGGGAAGAATCCTACATACAAATCGTGCACGTGAAGGAAGAATTACAGTTCTGCAAAGAAGCTCATCTGTGTTTTATTGCTGACAGCTCTCCATCGTTCGTTAATCTCAGGTTAATCATTAAGTGGACACGATTGTGGTTTATTTCAGGTTAGGCTTGTACCTTTGCTATCATGTCGGCGGTGATGATAACACGGAAGCCTACTCGAAAATGGGAGAAATTACCTGGGAAAAACACCTTCTGCTGCGATGGACGGGTTATGATGGCTCGGCAGAAAGGAGTATTTTACCTGACCTTATTTCTCATCGTTGGAACCTGCTCTCTGTTCTTCTCCTTTGAGTAAGTGCATGTCATTGTTGATGATTAGACCTACACCGCTACAGACTCGAGCTGCTGAGCGTGCACGCGCGGTATCAGTGGACAGCGTCGCTTTATCCTCACAGTGGGGAATTTGCACTGTATATGGCCATTGTTTAATGTCATTGCAAGAATGAAATATTATATTTAATTAGCACTAGCAGTCAAAACATATTACAGCCACATGACAAATGTAACAACAAAAACTGTGTGAAATATTGTGGACCGCAGCGCTGCTGACATGGCTGTGTTTAATAACAGCAGAAATGTCCGATTAGTGAACGAATCGTTCTTTTGAGTCATAACTAATCAATGATTTGATGAAATGATGAGCATTTCTTGAGTGAACAACTCAATAACGATTTCAACCGAGAACTGAGGATATCACCAATGTTACTTTAATATTCGTGCGTGTAATGACAATACTAAATTTCACAAAATCTATTCAAAATGTGTTTACAATTTGGTCGTATGACAATTTTAGCACACATAGCTTACACACTACAGTAAGTTTTAATAAGTAATTTTTTTAAATTGATATACTTAAAACTGATTACAATAATCACCCTTATAATAGTAAAACATTATAATCAGACACGAAAAATTCATTTTTTAAAACGACTCTTTAAAGCGAACTGTTCAAATGAGCCAATTCGCGGGAATGAGTCAGACTTACCATCACTAAATGACAGTCATAATCAACTCAATTCTCCAGAAGAACAAGAACAACTCTAAAAATCTCCAGAAGAACCAACCTTTTTTTTTTTTTTTGGCTACAAAATATGTAATTGGTTAGTTTTTGGACCTGTAGATCACTATAGAGCTATAAACATGTAGAACACCCAACACAAACCTAATAACTTATACCCTACTAAATATTTTTGCAATGAAAAATCATAGTTGTATTAAGATTAATGGCAGGTTTTCGAATTGTATGAGATCATTTGATGGGAAAGAGCTGTGTCATCTTTGTTATTGAAGCACGTTTTCACAAAAGCAGCTGTTTTTAAAAGCTGGATGTGCTGCATGTTGGAGATGAGCTCCGTTGGGTGGATATGAGCTCCCTTGTGTGGACTTTGACGTCTGTGGTCGGTGTTTCCTGAGACTTGAGTGTTGTGTCCTGCCCATATCTCAGATCCTCCCATAGTCCTGTTCATCAGCGAAACGATTCCCTGTCCCTAGTCAGAAACTCTGTCATGTATGGAGTTACTGGCTCCTGTAGAGTTTCACTGCACTCCATGTCCATATCGCTGTTACTGATAATTAGTCCTTTTGAGGCAGACATATTAATGTATAGACTGGGCTGAGTGTAAAAGTGTGATTCCAAATGGTTTATTACATGAGAAGCTAATAGATGAACTGGGATTTTGTTTTGCATTTACGATTTCAGTGTGTATAAAGATTTTTCCTACACAAACATTGTCTGTATCCAATTTTCTTTATGGACCGAACTTGCCATTGGGACTTTTGATAAAATCCTGGATATGACTATCACAAAAGATCCACAATTATTAAATATCACCCAAGGTTATTTATATAGTCCCTGCTGGATCTTTAGTTTCAGTAGTGCACATTTATTTTTATGTGCAATTTATCTTTTATTTAATACAGAGGCATGAGATTTCAGAAGAGACAGACAGGTTATGGAAACACATTGCTTCCAGTTATTTTATATTTACAGGGAATTATTTATTGAGTTTTGCCTGAATGCTGACGCTGTTGTGTCCTCATATGCCTCTCTGTCCATGGGGCCTGTTTCTGGACAATTTATTCCTCTGCAGACTGAGTTACAAGCTCAAGACTGATTAGCAGGGCTGGACTTTGCATTGCTCTTTCTAAAGATTTTTGTATCCTGCCTCCTCTTCCATTACTCTCCTTATGTGTCTTTGTTTGCTGAAAGTCTCTTGGCTGTACGTGTAAACAAGATTATGCAAGTTGCATTGCATTTATGTTTGTACTCTTTAGATATCAGATGTAGAATAGTGAGTTTATTGTGTAGGCTAGAAATTTTGTAAAAAATCTGCTGTGTGTGTGTCAAAATAAAATAGACCATAAAAATTAGTGCTGATCCTACACTCACTATAGCCAAGGGTTTGTCGATCCACCATTGGCTGAAAGTAAGAACAACTTGCTTTTGGCCCGATATCTTCAACTTAAAGGTGAAGTGTGGAATTCAACGTAAATAAAAGAAGGGTTATTTTGAAATAATTTTTAAATACTAGAATAGTATGTATTAATATTTCGAGGTAGCTTTTATTTGTATGTTTGCATTTCTTTTAGTTGGCTAATATTTTAATTCTTATTTGTTTTTTAAACATTATCTTTTTTATTTTTAAATCTTTATTTTTATTTCAGTTTTAGTTTGAATAATTTTAGTATGCAATCTTATTTTGTTTCTATTTGTTGCCATTTTTTTTAAAGCAATACTTATCTTATTTCAAGTTTATTTCAATTTATGATGGAATAACACTGAAAAAGTAACTCATATCCCTGCATAATAAGCTGAAACAACTACAAGTAAGCCATTTGTAGACTGAATTCCTGAAGAGTGTAATTCTGTGACACTTTCAAAACAGCATTGTCGACCAATGCCAGACAAAGTGTTCAGGAAACCTGTTTGAAAACAGACATTGTTTTTGCTGACTTACACCCTTCATCTTTAACATACTTCTCTCTAAAATGGTTCCACACAAGTGAAACTGATTCAGTAGCACTTGATGTGTTGACAGTCATCAGATTGTGTTGTTTAGTGGGTTCGCCCACTCATTCTTTCACTTTAGAAGTACATGGTTTCACTCTGCTTTTGTCCTGTATGTTTGTTTGTTTGTCTATACATTTTATGTTCATCGCTGAATGGTGGATAGTTACTCATGTTGTTGCTGAGGAAGTCTAGTGTATGAGTCAGTGTCAGTGGTCAGTGTCACGGTCTGAGTGAGCGCTAGAGGGCTACTGTCTGTTGCTGTCCTTCTACAGGGGTCATGACTGTTTATTCTTTTGGATTTTTTTGTCCCTGTGCTGTGTGACTGTAAAAATAGAGCTGTGGCAAATTTGTCTCCATGAGGGATTAGGATACCCTTTTTTTTTTTTTTTTTTTTGCAGTAATGCATAATTAATTTGCTTCGTGATTCACTTGCTCTTCAATTGGGAAACTCTATATGAAGAATTAACAGAGGCTGTGCATGTAATTTTCAGGCTTGGCAATGTACCGGCATAACAACTTATATCAGTGTGACACGGCTGAAATATCCTTTTGTACTTTATTAGTACATATTTGTACACCTGTATAGTACTTTAAGCTTTTCTGAGAGTCCCTTACTGGAAGAAAATCAACTGATGTCACATCCGGATGTACAATTGCAGTTTATTTGTTCGCTTGCTAATCTTTCCCCACTTTATTGTTAGCACTATTGCATACTATTTTAATATCACATAATAAACAATATCAACAAAAAAAACTAATAAATAATGAGATTATTTGCATTTGCATGTTGAATGTTCTTTTCCTTGGACTTGCAGGAGTGTTCATTCCTTGAGAGTTTGACCTACTATTTGGTTTGACTTAATACATATATCCATCTTTATCCCGTGTGCTTCCATCCTTAAAAGAATAACAAGTAGAAAATCTTTGTCAGTATTTGGTGTATCTGATATGGAAGCTTGTTTCTGCATCAGAGTCAAAACTAATACAGGTAATTATGCGAGTTTAAAATAAAGAGTATAGTAATATTGTGAGTTATGGAGGACACTATTCTATTATTTGTAATATGTGGCTAGTAGAGTTTTATATTTATACACAGCATATATATATATATATATATATATATGGTTCAGTTTGCACTTCATCAAAGTTTCTTATGCTCACCAAGGCTGCATTTATTTGATCAAAAACACAGTGATATTTTGTAATATTATTACAATTTAAAACATCTTTCTCGGTTTAAAAATATTTTAAAATATGTGATGACTGCTTATTTCTGTGATGACAAAGCTGGATTTCAGCAGCCATTACTCCAGTCTTCAGTCTCACAAGATCCTTTAGAAATCATTCTTATATGCTGATTCAGTGCTCAAGAAAGATTTCTTATTATTATTATCATCAATGTTGAAAACCTTATTATAATATTTTTTTGTGGAAACAAAAGGCCTGGTTTCACAGAAAGGGTTTAGACTAAAACAGGATTAGGCCATAGTTCAATTAGGACATTTTAGTAATTTTTTTTATAAAGGTATCAAATACATTACTGGTGTGCATCTTGAGACAAAACAAAGGCCCTGACAAGTTTTAAGATCAATCAGTGCAAGTTTCTTTAAATTGAAACAGCTCAGACTTATATTTTAGTCTGGACTAGGCTTAATCCTTGTCTGTGAAACTGGGGGTTAATTTCTTTAAAAAAAAATTACGTATAGCAAAATATTGAATGGTAGTGTATGATGTCACAACAAGCTCTCACATTCAACACTGTATACAGCATCAGAGACTGTCTAATATATAAAATTTAAGGTATATAAAATTGTCTTCAGATTTGTTTCAGACTGAAGACTTGTCATAATAAAATTATATTTTATTTTTAACCATCATCCATGGTTTTTCTCCCCTCATTATCCTTTCCGGTGGCGTATCGGATGTTTGCGCCGAGCACTATCAGTAACGATAGTTGTCAGGCCTCCCTGCCCCCACCAGTCTCCACCTAGAGACCAGCTAGACCAGTGAAGCAGCTCTATTGCTTTTACGAACACACAGCTAAGCCTTTTAATAGCCAGCCATAAAACTCTACTGTTGTGCTTCCTGCTGTCTTAACTGAGGAAAACAGTCCTTTTCACCTAATTCTCTGTGGGAACAGAGTGCAGATAATTCACTAAGGACAAGCTGTGAAAGCAAACAGAGGGGTGGAGATGCTGTAACATCTGTGTGCACGTGCATACAATTAATTATCTTGTTGCCAGAGATCATGAAAAAGTGTCTTTCCAAAACATTTGATGTCTTTTGCTAAATTTCCCCAATTTTGTTTGCAAGTCAATATGAAATCAAAACTGACCCTGTTAATTTCAGTAATGCGTGTTTCTGGTCCTGTTGTGAATGATTCATTTGGTAGATTATTCCAGAGACAACAATGGTTTTTATTTGTAAGCTTGAATCAAAACTAACTAATTCGTTCTGATAATGATTGATAATGTTAACTAAATGGCTGTTTCGGCATTGTTTTAGCAAACTCTCATTCAGTCTGGTTATATTGTGGTAATTGTGTTTTTTGTGATCCAGTTGATTACCACCCTCCATTTTTTACAGCTGAATATCCTGTTCAAGAACTATGTCACATCACGGAAGCCAAATGGAAATTTGTGTTGATTTTCAACAATAAAGTGTTGATTATGCATGCATATTGAGGCACAATACTTTTTGTGTTTTCATGTTGTTTTATGGAGAAAGTTAATTGCTAATTATGGTGGTTAACCTTGTGCATCAGTGGTGACGATAACAGAATCTGCACTTTTATATTGGAGCTGCTTCTCTCTTGATTATGGGGAAAGAGGTCACATCCAGCATTGCATGATGGGTAACATCCGGGAAGCTTAGGGATGTGATAGGAACTGATGATGGAGCAGGTCCAGGATGCTTAAAGTCATCAGCAGATACATCAAACACACACACACACACACACACACACACACACACACAAGCGGTTCTCCTCAGTTTTGCTCTGCTTTGCCCCAGCACAGCTTTCACAATAATAAATGGATTTCCCTGCAGCATACTCATGATCTGCGCAGTGGAAAGTTTTATCGACCCGCTCTGTTCTGTATCACCCCCCCCCCCCCTCCATCTTAATGTCTTCCAGTCTCACAGTTTAAAACCGATCAAGCTAATCTGGCCTGTTCCACAGGTAGAATTCCAGTGTACTGATGGCTCTGGTATGTTGACACACCAGTGTGTGAAACAGCTGAACTTGTACATGTAGTCTGACTAGAAATGATCTTTCTGAAGCTAATTCTTCTTACAGAAGTGATCTGTTGTACTGTGTGCTGGACCTAAAGCAATGACTATGACATTTGAGGAGACAAACCCACACTCTCGTATGGATTGGTTCAACCAGTGTTCTAGTATGCGTTGTAGTATGCGTTTGACACGTCATAGTTCGTATAAAACTCTATATGCATTTTGTGTATTTTTAGAGCTAGAAGTACCTATTATTATTATTGTTATTATTATTATAATTATTATCTGGAAAACATACACTGAATTTAGTTTCATCCATCAGAGTATTTTTAGATGTATACACATACAGGGTCCTATAACAGACCCCTGGTGGTCCCTAGAAGTGTTGTTATTTGCTAAACAAAACGGTGAAAAATCACTTTCATTAATAAATTGTACATAAATAATACAGGTCCCCCAACCCCAGTTGCATGTAAGCAACCACCCACAGTACCATAGTGGCAACTTTTGCTTGAGCAAGCACTACTTACATTTATATTAAAAAATCTAGTTCTAAGTCTTTTTGTATTGTGTTGTCAGGACTAGTCATGTCACAACTATAACACCACCTCTACAACCAGGGAGAGGGCCCTCACCACACGTTGATCTCTCTCTCCTCTCTCTCTCTCTCTCCTCTCTCTCTCTCTCTCTCCTCTCTCTCTCTCTCTCTCTCTCTCTCTCTCTCTCTCTCTCTCTCTCTCTCTCTCTCTCTCTCTCTCTCTCTCTCTCTCTCTGTGTATTGTAGTTAGTGTTGTAAAGGTGTCCTTTGCACATGCAGAACGCTAAGTGTAGCAAATTTCCCCCTCGAGAGTGGATGCACTGCCTGTGACGAGCTGTGACGTACCATTATCGTAATGTATTAGCCATACATTATCTTAGTATAGTAGGTCTAGATTGCAGGAGAGAGTGGTGGAGGAGAGCCAGGGTGACCCTATTAATAGCTCAATGCGGTAGCCTGTGGAGCAGACCAATCTGCTGCAGACTGAGAGAAGGAAGGCACTTTTACAGGACCTAAGTCATCTGCAGTTTATGGGAGCAACCAAATTCATTGCTGTATGGCTGTCTGCCTGTGGAAATGGAGAAAGCACAGTCATTCATAGTAAACATCCTCCCTGACTGCTTCATTGTTGGGTCTGAAAAGACTGTCTTTTAGGGGAAGGGCTGAGCCAGACAGATATTACAAACCCACTTCATCAATGACCTCCCGTTTTATTTCAGAGAGAAACTAATGCTTCATCGAAAAGATAACAAAAATGTTTTAGTGTTGAATTTAGGAAAATTTTAGTCAAAAATACTGGCATTCCAATTGAAATGTTTGTTTTTAATGTGTTTTTTTTTTTTGTTGTTGTTTGTTTCTGTTGCCATTGCCAACATTAGTGAAATTAATGTCAATTGTATAAAAAAAAAAAAACTTTCATTTCAGCAGTTTATGGGTTTAATGTGTAATTTTTTTGGTGCTTGCATCACCAAACAAAATCTAAGAATTATTTTACTTAAATTTTTCTTTACTTTTTTACATCCTTTCACCAAAACGCTTGTCCTATGCAGAGTCATAGCCGAAACATTGGCAATTCAAGTTTTTTTTTTTAATGCAATTTCTATTGTCATTTCAGTAGAATTTTTTCATCTTTTTTCATCTCTTTTTGTTATTATATTATATTATATTATATTATATTATATTATATTATATTATATTATATTATATTTATATTATTAATCAAATTTACCAAACATACCCTCATCTTTCATTAATCAGACAAGCTGATAGTCCCAACCTCAAACTCACAGGATTGCGTCTCTCAAACAGTTTCTCAATGCATTTCGTGCCATTTAATAGCACACAAATTCCATGCTTAACCTTTAGAGATATATTTCTCTTTCACTTTACATGATCATGTAACCTCTTTTGTAATCCTGCATGTTCACTTGTTCTGTACAGGTGCCCGTACCTGGCAGTGCACCTGTCTCCTGCCATCCCTGTGTTTGCAGTGTTGCTCTTCATCTTTGTCATGGCCATGCTGCTCCGAACCAGCTTCAGTGACCCAGGGGTGCTGCCACGGGCCTTGCCGGAGGAGGCCAACTTCATTGAGATGGAAATCGGTGAGTGTAAAGGTGACTGAGTTCAGGGAAGGGGATTTGAGGTTTAATGCCATGGTTTGTACCATCAGTGCCACCCTGCGGATGTTTCGACTGAGAGCGAGAGGAAGAACATGAATAGTCTAGCATACATGTTGCGTAAGTGGGGCGCTGTTAGCCCAGACCTGCTTATTAATTTATTGTTTTGTTTTGCGATTAAAATGGCTGAGTGCATTGGCCCATGAGCTCTTTTGAGTTCATCTGGGAAACATTGTGTTCTTCTTGACTTCAAGTTTGATGGGCTCTATATAATGGTTATCTTGTAATTTTTTTTTCTTTTGGAAAATCACAGATATTGAAGAAAATATGTATTTTGCCTTGTAATGCACTTAATTTTTAGATATGCATTTAAGGAAAAGCTCTTCCAAAAATCTCAACATTACGAATGTGATGAGGCAAGAAACATTAACACAGCCATTTTTAACACATTTGGTATACAATAAAGAGTGCATGGGAGCATAAATTCGTTCAAGTTAAAACATTATGAAACCCTAACAAAAAAACTGCCCCCCCCCCCCCCCCCCCCCCCCCCCCCCCCCCCCCCCCACCCCCCCCCGCCCCCCCCCCCCCCCAAAAAAAAAATATCCCATGCTTATGTTGAATATGCACAAGTGAGATTTCAGAGGACGTGAGCTGCTCCAGGAGTCTTTGAATCCGATCCATGCATTTCCATCCCATTCCTGCCTCTCTGCTTCTGTACTTTTTTGCTTTTCTTCACTTTACCAACTATTAAAGGCACAAAAAATAAAATAAAAAATTGATATTCTTCACATGACTGGTGAACACCCACACAATGCCATATGTCAACTGACTTGAACAGAATTCAGTGTTATGACTGTTCAAAGTGAAAATTTGATCTTTTGCAGGGGTGTTTGGCAGAAACTGTTGAGGCTCATTCAAATCCTAAGGCTCACTGAGACATTTGTCTTGTCTTTTTTTCTTCTTCTTTTCAAATAGCAAGGATTTTGCTTGCACAAAGAATCTGCTCAAACATTCATTGTTAAATAGTAAAAGACATTGCCTTAGTAGATTGCCTTAGACCTTTGTCTGTCCTCATCTATAGTGAGGGAAGTCAACTGAAATGCCCTACTGATTGTACACATTTACCCTGTAGCAAAAAATATCCATTTTAAGTGGGTTGAAAATGCAGAACTGAAAACAGGGAATTAATGTGTAGTTTTTTGCAAGCTTGCTGTACTTTGAATGTCAGAAAGGTTAACATCACTGCACCTGACTAATTAAATGCAATTAAATTAGATTAACTTGCTGCTCTTATCTTGCTAATTTAGCTTCTAGTGATTCATTTGTGTGGTTGTAGCTCTGTGGGAATATTGCCTTGTCTAGTTCAGTCACTAGCCCATCGCCATTCACTTTACTGATTACAAGATGTGGACTAGAGTAAAGATAAACTCATCTCCCTACACCCCCCACCCTCACTTCTCTCCATTCTTCCTCCCTCATCTCTACTCCCCTCCCTGGTTTCTCTTTTAAACGAGAGCACAGTTGTTACACATCAGCACCTCCGCTGAAGCTCAGACATGCCTAGGGGTGGTGCAGCATTTGTTATTACTGATGTTCACTAAACCAGGACATCATTTCTCTTGGCAATTCCCCTGATAAACCACAGTATTCTCTGCTGTCATTAACTATCCACTAGCCCCCATTTTCACTGATTTTGTGGCGCATGTTCACATCTAGAATTGTTCTACAGCTCTCTCTAATAGGGTTGTGTTATATGCTGGACTGGTACTACAGCATGCAGTAGTATATCATCATCATAATGCAGTGTGAAGTGAAACATAAAAATGAATACATTTGAAATTAATGTTTAAATGTAGAAACATCTGTCAAAAACCTGCATGAACAGCCCCTAAATCAATGGTTCTTACCTTTTGACTCCAAGGCTCCCCAACGTCCACAGCAATGTTGGTAACACTTTACAATAAGGTGCATTCGTTAACTAAATTAGTTAACGAGCTAAGCATGAACAAAACTTATACAGCATTTAATAATCTTATTTAATGCTAATTTCAACATTTAGCCTACTAATTCGATTTGATTGCTAAACAACAGCAAAAATTTTGGTATTGATTCCACTGTACCCTCTCAAAGCAGGGCAGTTTTGTTTGACTACTGCAGCAGGGCAAAGATTGATTCCTGCAAATTTCCTCTGCTCTATTCTATTTTTAGATGAATGTCTGTGTGGCTGATTAAAAGTGGCTGATGCTGGATCAGATGCAAGTTTGGAAGTGCTGTTTTAGCCAACCAATTCATGTGGATTAAGAGGCAGCTGTGTAGTTCTGCCTCCCGAGTACTTGATAATGCATACATTTTACTAGAGTATAAAAGTACAGAGTTGAGAAATGTGAAGAAATTACCTTTTGAAATGTAAGTCTTATCTTTTAAAGAAGTGCTTTGCCTTCAGTATTGTTGCTATCAAAACAGATGAAAGTGAGTCATTTTGAAAAATGAAATGTGCAAATAAAGAAAAGGCAATAGAAAAGATGCTTATTTTTCTGGATCTGCATTCAGATTCAAAGAAACAAAAAAACAATAGAAATTAGTGGTAATAGAAAATTATTTTCCTTAGAAAGCAATTTATCATTTAAATATATGAACATTTTGGTTGCACTTTATTTTACAGTATGTGTACTTGTACTTATAGTGTACTTACAGTGTATTTATCTAAGAAAGTTCTGGTAATACAAGGTAATATACAGGTAGGGTTAGGTTTAGGGGTAGGCTCAGGATTAGTACCTAGTGGTTACATAGTTATTGTAATAACTATAATAAGTACATAGTATGTACGCGAAAGAACAAGACTGTAAAATAAAGTGTTACCAACATTTTTAGTGTATACATATACACCAGAATTTATTACTTGATTTTTGCTTTGTTCAAGTGAGTCATTCTGTGGTCAAATATTTTTATAATATAATCACTAAACTGTTTATTAACTGTTGTCACTGGCAAACAGTTACCTTTACTGTGCTAGCTCCATCTTTTCACAAAATCAAATCACGATAATGTAAATTAGTATTTAATGTTTATTTATTTATTGATTTATTAAGGGGGATAATGTGCATTCAGTCTGTCATTATTGCAAAATAAACCCTTTAGGATGATACAAGATCCCTCTGCTTCATGTCATGCTCATTCTGCTTCAACTTTAGTGCAAAAATCATTATTCTTGTCATACCAGCACCATTAATAACTGTTTTTTGTACTTGAGGTTTTGACCTCTTTTCACAGATCCACACAAATTCTTCTGGCTCTGATTTATTGGTGTGTTTTTCATGTCTTTTGTGATTGAGTCATGGCATCAGCTGGAGTGGCCTTGAGTGAGTCCTCCATCAGAGACTGTGCTGTGTGTCATGCATATGGATCTTAATCGACCTGAGTGGCTGTTGGTTGCCACGTTGACTGTTTCTACCCATCTCTTATAGAAGCGGCCAATGGGAACGTCTTGGCTGGACAGCGGCCTCCACCCCGCATCAAGAATGTGCAAATTAACAACCAGATCGTCAAGCTGAAGTACTGCTACACCTGCAAGATCTTCAGACCCCCTCGTGCTTCCCATTGCAGCATCTGTGACAACTGCGTGGGTAAGTAAATGTCCCTAACATTTTACACTACAAACATGAATGGTACCTCAAATTGTGTGGCTTGTTAAGGAGAGGTGTGCTGTTGTTGTTTTTTTTTTTTTTCTTTTAAGAAATTAACTTTTATTCAGCAAGGATGCATTAAATTGTTCTAATGTGACGTTAAAGATATTACAAAACATTTTTTATCAAATAAATTCTATTCTTTTAAACTTTCTATTAGCGAAAGAATCTAGAAAAAAAATACCAGTTTCCACAAACATATTAAGCAGCTGTTTTAAACATTAATAATAATAAGAAATGTTTCTTGAGAATCAAATAAGCATATTAGAATGATTTCTGAAGGATTATGTGACACTGAAGACTGGATTAATGATGCTGAAAATTCAGCTTTGCCATCACAGGAATAAATTACATTTTAAAATATATTCAGATAGAATACAGTTATTTTATATTGCAATAATTTTATTGCAGCATTACTGTTTTTTTTTTTTTTTTTTTTTTTTTTTTTTGACCAAATAAATCCATATTTATGATGAGGCATATTTTAAAAAACATTAATACATTTTACTTAAAATATACTAAAAGTATATTTTCACTATGTATAAACACTAGTTAAATAGTATTAATTATTGTTGAATTAATATTAGGTATCATGAATTAAAAAATAAATAAAAAAATTTTTTATTAAGTATTAGTAAGTCAACAAATGATTTGAACCTTACAAGGCCAATGTTATTTTGTAACTTACAATGCAACAACATAAAAAAATTCACAAGCATTCTTACCTTTGACATAGTTGCACATGATGTGCCATTTGATACTCCATTATAATAGTGAATTGTTGAGAGATGAATCAGAGAGCACACACACTTACTCACACATATTGTAACAAGGTTTGTGAGATATGCTGATATTAGAGTTCACCGAGGGCTCACTTTTGCTCTCTTTGCACAGTCATCCTGAACACAGGGCCATTTGTTTGGCCGGCCTGCATCTGCCACACACACACACAGTCTCTGGTTTGAGTGCCATCTCCCTTTTAGCAATTAAAAATATATGCCTGTCTCTGCCAGAAGATCCACACTCACTGTTAGAATGTAGAAACTGACTTTCACCAATCTTAATAAGAGTCTTAAGATTCTGTGTCTTTCTCTCTCTCAGACCGGTTTGACCATCACTGTCCCTGGGTCGGAAACTGCGTAGGAAAGAGGAATTACAGATATTTCTACTTGTTCACACTCTCTCTGTCTCTGCTTACCATCTACATCTTCGCCTTCAACATCGTCCATGTGGTTCTACGTGAGTATCGCAGCAAGAAAATGTTTGTGAGTGCCTGAGTGTCTTCACTGTTGACATCCAAAATCGGATTAATTGAAAGTGGAAATTAAGTTTTCATGTTATCGGTAACTATTTAAAATGCACAGCCGCTCCACCGGTTTACTGATCGTGGTTTCTGGGAAAACATCTGCCTTTAAGCGACACTCAATATGTATGTGAATACGGTTCTCTCAGGTGTGTTTCAGGATATCGGAAAAGCCACTATATGCGCTCGTAAATGTCTGCTCTCTTTTCTTCCTTTGATCTTCCTCTTCTCAAAGTGCACTATAGACAGCAAGGAAGAGAGAAGCAGAATTCACGTGAATGCCTGGACAGTTTGCTCCGAGCCTGTGATCTTGGTTTAAAGTGAAACACATCGTGACTGTCATTCATTTAGATTTTTTTTTTTCCATTATTCAGTTTTTGTTTACATGCACAGATTTTACAGAGTCTGAATAAATTCAATCAAACTTCAGATACTGAATGTGTGCCACAGATTCTGAATGTAATGTTTCCATAGCAATGATAAGCTTATGAGTCCTTCCGGATAAAGCACATACTTACCCCACACCGTTGACACTGGATACATGTGGCACATCGCAACTCGACAAAGTTAGATCTCTCTCTTATTATAATAAACAAAGAAATCTGACAACACTACCATAATATTCATGCATCTATCTATATAATACCTTAATAAAAAGAAAAAATAACCCCATTATCCCCACCAACCACAAAAAAACCAACCTTTTCCACCACAAATATCTTGTGCGAATAATCTAATTCTTTCTGACCATACGTATCCGCACTCATTGGTTACCCTAAAATTAGCCAATGCAACATGTGCACTATTAAGTCTAATGAAGCCATATCAAACCTCATCATGTCAAACCTTCACCATCGGCTTCATTTAATTTGAGAGCTGTTACGTAGGTGAAAATCGAGAAATGACAAAATTTGTTCTGTTTCTCAGTTATTGTATGGCCTCGGAAGACATTTTTATATATATATATATATATATATATATATATAGTGCATATAAGTCACATAGGTCCTTTTTATAGTTCTTCTTTTGCCCTTTTTTTTTAGTTTGACAGCCTGTGGAAATGATGGTTAGTAAATTCTCATTTTTGGGTAAACTATTCCTTCAGCAGATTTTTATTAAGCTGAATGCAAACGTAGCTACTGTGGTTGAAAAGGTGCTTGTAAATGAACAGTGCAAACTTCTCAGCTCTGGCAGAGTGTGGGTGGATGTGAGAAAATCTTCTGTACTTGTAATGATGGGAAGAGAGTAAGGGAGATGCTGAGAAATCTGATGCAGTGAGTTACTGCTTGCATGCATAGATACATAATGTAAATAAATAAAATCTTTGTGTTTTATAGGTTCTGTAGACTCTGGATTTGTGAATACCCTTAAAGAAACTCCCGGAACATATCCTTTCACCTGGGCTGTAGGACCACTTCCTGAAGATATGAAAACAAATGAGCTCCTGATAAACCCGTCATGCTGTAAATGATCTATCATGATAAACACAGTGTTTGCATACTAGTTTTCTAACACTTAAATAGGCAAAAAGCATGTATTTTCTTTTATAAAACCCTTTGTATTGCTGAACAAAGAAATATCCAAGTTCAAACACATTGTTTACGCTGTATTGTAGATATTTTTGAGCATGTTGTTTCCTTGACTCCCCATTGCACTGTGGTTGGAGGTTCTGGTGTGTTTTTTCACGATCTGGTCTGTGGTGGGATTGACTGGTTTCCACACCTACTTGATCTTCCTCAACCAGACCACCAATGAGGACGTAAGTCTTTTTCTTACCTGTCTGTTCCAAAGTCTATTGTCGGTTCTTGACTCCTGCTGCTGTCACATGGCTGGAAAGATAAACACATGCCCTAGAGCATTTCAGCACACTAGATCCAGCAGTCACCTTGGCAACAGTGTTGTCCTCAGCAAGCAAGCACAGAGAACATATCAACATGAGTTTTATGTACAGTATATACAGTATTTATGGCACTGTTTATGAACAGGGTACACATTGCTGTCTCATTATGTTTGGAGTATTAGAGGCACAAATCTCATGTTTTTATAGTAACAATTTACTATGTTACATAAGCTATTATGTAACAAGATTAACCTTGCATGAAAAGAAGCTTTAAATGCATCAGATGTTTAAACACATTAAAAAAATATATGATTTTTGCCACCAGAGGTTTTGACTGTATCCAAAACCGATAAAATCATCATAAAATATCTCTACACAATCAATTGACAAAGTGTGTATAATCTTATATATATATATATAATATCTATATATCTATTATAATACTATATATTATATGCACACAACAGTAACGAGGTCAAAAGATCGTTTGGAAAACATTACTATTTTTAATGTTTTTGAAAGAAGTCTCTTTGCTCATCAAGCCTGCATTTTGGGTTTGATCAAAAATTTTTTTTTTTTTTTTTTTTTTTTACAGAAAAAACTGTATATTGTGAAATATTACAACTTAAAATAATAGTTTTCTATTTGAATATACTTAAAAAAAAATAATTTATGGTCCTGTGATGCAAAGCTGAATTTTCTGCATCATTACTCCAGCCTTCAGTGTCACATGTAACATCCAGTCTACTCACATGATCATTTAGAAATCATTCTAATATTCTGATTTATTATGAGTGTTGGAAAAACAGTTTGCTGTCTAATATATTTGATGAATAAAAGGTTTAATAAAAAGAACGTGCATTTATTCAAAATAAAATTTTTTTTTAATAATATATATTCTAATAATATATTTTCTTTACTATCACTTTTTATCAATCTAACACATCCTTGCTGAGTATAAGTATTGATTTTATCTAAAAAAAAAAGAAAGAAAAAAAATTACTGACCCCAAATTACTGACCAGTAGTGTATATTGTTATTACAAAATATTTATATTTTAAAAAACATAGCTTCTTTTTTTTTTTTTTTTTTTTTTTTTTTTTTTTTTTACTTTTTACTTTTTATTCATCAAAGTATCCTAAAACAAGTACACATGTTCTGAAAAAATATTAAGCAGCAGGACTGTTTCCAACTTTGATAAATGAATCATAATATTAGAATGATTTCTGAAGGATCATGTGATGAATGATCCTAAAAATCAGCTTTGCATCACAGAAATAAATGATAATTTAAAGTATAATAAATTTAAAAACAATTTATTTTAAATTGTAATAATTATATCAAAATATTATTTTTTTTGTCTGTATTTTTGATCAAATAAATGCAGGGCTTGATGAGCAGAAGAAAACTTCTTTCAAAAAAACATAAAAAGATGTATGTACTGTGTGTATATCTGCATAACTGTATATATATATAAAAATCTAAACATATATACAAAATATAAATCATTCAATCTAAATACAAACCTTACAATCTTGATGCATACTGTAGGCTTGATTTTATTTGATTTATTATCAAAATTTTACTCATTTTGATGATTAATTTAATATTTATTTGCTATAAAATTGCACAATTGCATTGGATTTTATAAGTTTACACAAATCAGAGTTTATCTATATTTAGTTGCAAAATATCACAGTAAACCCAAACCTGACAAAAAATCCCAAACCTGAATACTTATATTATATATATAATATCTATATATATATAATATAATATTATAACTCTTATCACGTTTTCGCAAGGTTTAAGCACTTTATAAAAACTTTTAATACTTTGCAAAAATCCCAAACCCCTTAAAAAATAATAGAAAATATATCTGATTTTTTTTTTTTTTTTACTCTGATCAACAATTTCTGAAGGGTGACAGCATTTTTATTTATTTATTTATTTATTTTTGGGTTTTTCTAATTATATTCCTCTATCATGGAAAATGCCGTATATGGTAATATCTAAACAAAACTAGCACACATGCATAGATTCCCTGCAGTGTTTTAAGTTTATTAATGCTTCGAATTTAGTTTTGGCAGAATCTGTAGTTCGTAGCACTTTCACCCTTAGCCCTAATGATTAATTTAAAACTGTTTTGCCACATTGCCTTCTGGCCCTTCTTTTTGTTAATAAATGATTGAAGAATGGTGAGAAAGGAAGGAAGGGAGGAGGGAAGGATGTAGTTGCTGCAAGTAATGTGGTGTTGAGATGGTGGTGGTTCTCCTTAGCATAAATCGGATCTGCTTATAATAGATTTATCAATACCTGAAGGCACAGTCATAGATGCCAGTCAAATTCAGATACAACTAAACTTTTTACTGAAAACCAAACACCTGGTGTAACATTTTTGAGAGTGGATACCACCCATGAAACTTAGACACTTTTAGATGATTTTCCCCTCCAAATTTGCCTGTGATGCATGCATACATTTCGTATCTAGGAGCAGAAGACGAAGACGCGCAGCAGTAAAGGCATGTCTTTTAAGATGAGGACCCTTGAAGTGCTGGATTAGATCAATTAAATCCATAGGGGGATGGAATGGCTTTGAAACTGAAACGGCACATTTAAAATAAAGGATAACGACAATAAGAGATTCTTTTTTATCAAGCTCCCGTTTGCACGCTTTATCACATAAAACATCAGAGTGCATTGAAGAGTCAGTAGAAAGTTGGAGGATGAATCAGATTGTAATGGTCCGTGCCAACAGTTATTGGCAGTGACAGTTGTGCTGGGTTTATTTTCTGAATTCTAAGTCCTTCATCTCTCCTGTACAGATCAAAGGCTCGTGGTCTGGAAAGAACCGTGTGCAGAACCCATACAGTCATAAGAACATCATCAAGAACTGCTGTGAGGTTCTGTGCAGTCCTACTTTCCCTAGGTAGGAACATTACTGTAGTTTTGCTTGTATACAGTGGCCCCATACAGTGGTTATTAAAACTGGCATGCATTAAGACGGACCAAAATATGGAAACCTACACTTTTATCAGTAAAACCCCAGCATTTGTTTGCAGATGCCAACATGGTTTGATATATTTTATTGGCAAGTCAGGAAAAATGCTCATCTGAACAACAGGATATATAACTCTTTCTCTCTCCTTCTAGTGTGTTGGGACAGAAGAGGGGTGATGCCTGGAAGACTCATTAGCACCACCCACTCTGATGCGTCTGCTGCTTCCACCCATAAGAGCACCAACCCTGTTTCACAAACCACCCGTAAGATGGCATTTTTAAAAAAATGATTTTTGAGTGTACATTTGGCTGAAATGTTGCTGGCTGCCTTACTGCTGCATTGAGTAGTGAGAGTCTGCAAGAAAGATCCTAAATTCAATACTCCTAAGAGCTGGGAGGTTTAGAAGGCAGGAAAAGAACTCATGTGGAGTGTAATTAATACATTATGTGGCTTTAGGCTACGATTTGGCTTTCACCAGGGCCGATAGTCATAGTGATGTAGTCTGTATAGCACTCGCATGTAGTCATCTAGAAGGATATTATTATGTTTTGTTCTATATTAATCGATAGATAAATATTTATATTATATACACATTCATACACAACACAATGGCAATATAGCTTACTTACGTGGCAAGATTTTATTTTACCAATTGTACGGTAAAATTACCAATTCTTTTTATACTTCTATTTTACTTAATTGTATTTCACTCAAAAATGAGAATTTAGTACCATAGTAGTATTTTCTTGATGTTTAATATTTTTATTTTTGTTAGTACTAATAATCATAATGTTCATTAGTGGGTGAATTTATTAAATATTTGTAAATTATATTGAAGTTAGGACAGCCAAAATGAGAATTCATTTTTTAAAAATAAACAATATGTGAATATATATACAATTATGAATGGCTAGAAGCATTCAGTGCAATCGGTATAAAATATGAATTGGTCAACCAGTGTCAAAGGTGAAAATGCTTTAGATTTTTAAACTGTTCCATTGAGTTAATAGATAAGAATTTTTTCCAACTTTTTGTCTTCTGTTTCCCACAGACACTATTTTAACTCCTTTTTCTGTTCAACTACTGTCACATGAAGATAATTTTGCCTTATCATTAATCATGATTATTATTATCTTCTCTCTCATTTATAAGAAAGATAACTCAAGCTGGACGATTTTTTATAAACAAACACAAAATGAAATCCTTTCCAAGTTCCTCTAGAACTCTGCTAAGTACCCACTGGCGTACACATACCTCTGGTTAGGAATGACAGCACTCACACATTATCATACAAGTAAACAACACTCCTTGATTTCTAACGTTAGTGTTTGTACTTTCCTGCAGAAGAAATCCTCAGCTCCGCCTGATTCCCATGAAACACACCCCCGATGAAGCCAAACCTGGCGATGTGGTGCAGGCACCCAGTAAGAGCCCAGCTCCCCCTATAACGGAGAGAAACCCCCCCCACCAACCATCCCCCAATGCTGTCGCCCTTGCAAGTCATCAAAGAGTCGACCCCTAGTCTCCAGACTTCTCTCAACCCGCTGAATGTGCTCACCAAAAAAGGACACCACACACAGAAAAATCTGGTGATGGCTTTCGTTTAGAGCAGTGGCCTATGTTACTCTGATACTCTTTCACAGAACGGGACCCCCTATGGCCGGAGCCTGCACTAGCACTCAAGGAAAGTTTCAGGTTTGGACCTTTCGCTCTCTGCATCACCAGCTATGATGAAAACTCCACATTGAGGGGGAAATGGCGGAGCCATAGGGCTGAATGAGATGAGAATGGGCTACCCTGAAGCGTAAGAGGACATTATTTCCCGCGAAAGAGCTTGTGAAATGTTTGGTGATTTTTCGTGTCATTACCCGTTTCTGTATAGCCTTCCCTCCATTATTCATTAGCCCTTTGTGTGCCATGTGAAAACCATTACAAGTCTTCGCTAGTAGGGTTGTGCGAAATCCCCTGTGGATCAGACTTCTTGTTTTCAAAGTGTGATAAGGAAAAGTGCCTTACGTAGCCCAAATAACGGGGACATTTAGACCCAACACAACTGCTTTATTCTGATGATTGGGGCCTTTTGGGTCAGTTAGTAAGTAAGTCATGTTATGAAATGTGAGTCACTTCAGGATTGGTCAAAAAAGAAAGTTAAGCTCAGACTTGATTTTATAATCAGCACTGATGGTGCAAAGAAGAGGCTGTACTCTGTGTGAGTAAAGGCTGATAGTGCATCAGTAAGAGTGCCCTTATCTATGCTATACCTATACATTTAGAGAGGACTCCATAAATGCCTAATGCTACTAGCATCTCTTAAGTTTGTCTGTTTTTTTTTTTTTTTTTTTTTTTTTTACAATGCTATCGATCTATAAGAACGCAAAAAAAACTAACAAAAAAAAAATCGGAGTAAATGTACATAATGTAAAAATAACTGAGGAAGCTTGAGTAAACCTAAGAAGTGGGAAAAACATGTCTGATTTATTAATATTATCTTTGATCTTGAAGTTACATACCATTCCCTCCATATGTGTGATCTTATTGAGCAAACCATTCCTTTTGTCCTTCGCCGCTTAAGAGTCGGCTATATAATCAAGCCTAAGTGTTGTTTGCCGCAAAGAAGTAAATACAAGATAAAGTGTGGTTTACATCTGAATACTGAACTTCCACGAGTCTAGGCATGGAAAAGTTCCCAATGCTCTTCAGTGTCATGTTTAAGGCGATATCTGCTCATTGCATACAATTAAGAACCATCTTTAAAATTGTGTGGTTTTACTTTTTTTCCACAAATTCATGTCTCACTGTTTAAGGTAGCAATAGCTTGAACCCCAGTTATACGCGACATGATATTGTAGTCACCGTTGCTAATTTCACTGTAGTATTGTTGATGGCCATTGTAGGGCACCACACTATGACAGACCTACAGCGGGACATCGGGATGCGTATATTTTAGACATGAATTCTCATAGACATTGTTTCAGCGAGATGTAAACAATGGACCGTATTGTTGCGTGGGGTGGGAAAGAATTAGTCTCTGATTCATTTGAAGCAGCCAGTTTATGTGTGAATTTGGTTTTTATGGTTGACAGTTCAGTGGCCATCTTAACAGCATGTTTGAACAGTATATACAGCTGGAATGTTTGTGAGATTCATTTAGTTGATTGTAAGGTCCGTTACTGATGTTGAAAAATGTGTTGGAGGGTGTGTAAAAGAGTCCAAATGATTGCAGAAATTGAATATGTCCTTAAAATACCAACGGAATGTTGCTTCTATCCGATCACGTTATGTTTTTAGCAATCAATGGGAATTTTTGTGAGTAATTTTTTGTCGACACGATGTGATGATTGATTACAAGTGAGTATGGAAAGATGTGAATCTATTCCCTTTGCTAGGCTGATTGGTCATTACTGAGGATACAGCAACGTTGTGCTTGAAAAATGAATCCCACTTTTTAATCATGGAACATTTAAAACTGAGAAGGAGGCAACACAAAATCACAAACCTTTTTCCAAATACATGTAAGGTGTAAGTTTGGATTATTAGCATAAGTATGGTCTGATCTAGCATTATTTGGGATATATGGATGCATAATGGTACACCTTATTCTGCAACACGAAGTAGTGTTTCACTTTGGCTTGGTAATAACACTGTTGATCATTGTATTCCTCATACTCTTCAATTTCTACTTTATGGAATGTGTTGTGTCTATGGTATGTTCATTAAATTAATATGGATAATTACCATTCTCGGTCACGATTAGTGTACGAAAATATTTTCTTTTTATTATAAAAAAACACAAAACCTGTGAAGGTACAGACACCAATTATAATGACAATCATGGCTACAGGCTGAAATGGCATGAGCGTATTAAACAAACACTGCTGTTTGAAAACATGGTAAAGACAAAACAATTTAGAAAAAGTTAAGTACACAATAACAGGAAACCAAAAGACAGGTTGCAAACTTACAGGCGCGAGAAGGGTCCGAGAGGCAACAAACAAAACACCTAAAACAATGTGCTTTTACTCTTTCCATGCCTGACAAAAATACATTTTTGAGTGCACCAGTTGTGTAACTCTGTACATTCGCTTCCGACCAGAAAACAGTTAGCCTAGTAGCTCTTAAAATGCTACTTTATACTAAATGTATGATGATGATGGAAAGTCGCAGATATTAGTTACGAATCACCAGTGTATGTTATGAGAATATTTACTCTGTGAGGAGCAAAAATCAATAAATTTTGGTGGATGCCCGCATTTGTTACTGTTGATGATTGTAAAAACATGAGCCTGCTCTGTTTAATCCATGGAATTACTCCCTTTATGCCAGGGCTTGTTATTTTTTTACATTCTACAACTTTGTTATCATGTTAGATTTTGACAGCCACAGGTCTTTCTGAACCATAATCTCCGAAGTGAGAATAGGATGATGGTACGTCCAAGTCCTTTAAGGCATCTGGGGGGGGGGCACCCTACGGCAATGTATGCGGCTGTGCATGTGAATAGTTGTTTCATGAATGAATCCACTGGAACAGAGTTTCAAAGAAGCAGGATCAAGGAGAAAATTTGGTGGCTTCACTCTGTTGGCTTCAACGGACCGCTCATCCACCTCATCGCTCCGCTCACGTTGTTATGAATTGCTGAGCTCCTGATTTCTGTTCCGGATGTCTTGGCTCCGGTTGGTTAAACCTGGCGGCTCATCCACGTCGTGTCAGGTTTCTGTGCCTACGTAACAACCTGAGTCGGGATCAGTCTTTTGCTCCTCTGCATCGGTTCATCCAGGGGAGAGCAGAAGGATTGTTCGTACATTAAACAGACTGCAATTATGAATGTACCAATGAAACATTAGGAAAACAGTCGAGGAACTCAATTGCATCTTGATGGACTTTAAATCATGAAGCATTCCTGTTGCTTCAGTATACCTTCACATGATCCTGGTCTGTAATATTCAGTCGTCAGGTGGGACTCTTCAGGGCCGCTGCAATCCAAATCGGAAGCCATGCAATGGGGGGGGGGGGGCGGGGGGGACAGGAGGGGTCCCAGTCCGGACCACCATGAAGCCGAACTAACAAAAAAAAAATCGGAGTAAATGTACATAATGTAAAAATAACTGAGAAGCTGCAAAATCCCTAAGAAGTGGAAAACATGTCTGATTTATTAATATTATTTTGATCTTGGAAGTTACTACATTCCTCCATATTGTCTGGACGATATGAGCAACCTTTCCTTTTTTTCCTTTCCGCCAAGAGTTGGCTATTACTACTCAAGACCTAAGTGCTTGTTTGCGCACAGAAAGTGAATAAAAAGATAAAGTTTGGTTTATACCTGAAAATGAACTTTCACGAGAAAGTCTTTTTTTTTTTTTTTTTTTTTTGTAAGTAATGTGGAAAAATTCCAATCCTCCTTCAGTGTCATCATTTAAGCATGCTTTAGCATTTAATTAAGAACCATCTTTAAATTCTGTTTGTTTTTTACTTTTTTTTTTCCACACATTCATTTCTCACTGTTTCAGGTAGCAAAGCTTCCCCAGTTTATAAGCGAATGCATATTGTAGTCACCTTTGCTAATTTCACTGTAGTAATGTTGATTGCCCCGCGTGTAAGGGAAACATAATAATGGACAGACCTACAGACATCAAGGGATTAGTATATTTTTTACATGAATTCTCGCAGCGATTTGTTTCAGAGAGTGTAAACATGGACAGTATTGTTGCGTGGAAAGAATTTAGGTCCCTCTGATTCTTAGGAAGAAGGCCGCTTGTTAGTTTTTTTATGTTGCCGTCAGTGCCATCCTTACAGCAGTGTTGATAATATATAAGCTGGAATGGTTGTGAGATTCATTAGTTGGATTGTAAGTTCCCTTTACTGATGTTTGAAAAATTGTTGAGGGTAAAAAGTCCTTTATTTGCAGGAAATGAAGTCCTTCAAAATACCAACCGAATGTGCTTCTATCAATCACGTTTAATTTTAGCAATGTATTTTTGTGAGTAATTTTTATTGTGAACTCTTGTGATATTGATTACACTGTGTAATGGAAGATTGTGAATATTCATAGAATTGCTAGGCTGATGGTTATACTCTGAGTATACAGCCATGTGGCTGACAAATGAATATCCCACTTTTTAATCATGAAAGTTTAACATAAATGAGAGGCGCAACAAAATCAAAACCTTTATTGCATAAATCCTGGGAAAAAAGTGTCAAGTATTGGATGATTAGCCAAAGATGGTCTGCTCTAGATATTTGAATATGATGCATACGTACACAATATTTCGTCAACCCCGAGACTAATTAGGTCACTTGGATTGGTAATAAACCTGTGGGATCCATGTATATCCTCATACCCTCTTCCTTATCTCAACGTTATGAAATTTGTGTGTATATGTATGTCATTAGAAATTATAAAACAGGGTATTGATTACAAGTGCTGTCACATATTTTCAAAATAGTTTTTATTTTTTCCTTAAAACAACACAAACAGTGGAAGGTACAGTACAATCAATCTACATGCCAAATGGAAGGCTTTGAACGGGGATAACGAGTTATTACAACAACACTGGCTTTGAAAAACTAAACAAACCATATTAGAACCAAATATTACCATAAACACTAACCAAAACAGTTGTATATACGAAGCAAAAGAACAAAAACCTAAACAATGTTGTTTAAAAAAGAATAAGAATATTATCCCTCTCCTGCCCTGAAAAATAACACCTTTTGTGAGTGCACCATAGGTGTAACCTCTGTACATTCCATTCCGAACAGAAACAGTAGAATAGGTAGTATATAACATGCTACTTCATAACTAAAATGTATATCTAATGATGCAAAGCTCTCATGAACTTATCAGAATACAACAGTATTAATAGCATACATATTTTAACCGTAGTGGAGCACAAAATCAGCTTAATGGGGGATTGCCAGCATCTTTCTCTTTCTTTTATGATGTAAAAACATCGCGTTAGTGTTTAATCCATGGGAAATCACTTTATGCAGGCTGATTTTTTTTTTTTTTAAATATCTACAACTTTGGTTTCAGGTAATTTTTGAACGCCAGGTCTTTCCTGAACAATAATATCAGAGCTAATAGATGGATGGTACCTTCCAAGACCTTTAAATGCAGCGTGAAATACTGGTCCACTGTATGGAGCTGTGCATGTGGAAAATAAGCCATTTTTCACATAGACATTGACTCCCAGCTATGACACCCGCAGTTTCCGACGAAGACAGGATCCACAAGAGAACTTCCTGGTGGCTTGCTACGGGTCTGTTTGGCTTTCCGGACCCTCTACTCCACCCTTCCTCATCCGTCCAGTTATTCATGAAATTGCAATTGAGCCTCTGTTTCTTCGTGTTCCATCCCGTATCCAGTCTCTGGCTCCGGATTGGGATTCCAACGCTGGGCTCACTCACGGACCTCCGTGTTTGTCAGGTTCTCTGTACTCTCGTACAACCTGAGAGTCCCCAGTGCATTTCACATCTTTTTGCTCCTCTGCATCGGATTTTCATCCGTCGAGAGTCTGGGGAGCAGAAAGGTGTAGTACATTAGACAGACTGCAACATTATGAATAATGTCCAATGAACACAATTAGGATACAGTCTAGACTCATTGCTCTGCTTGGATGGAATACATCCTGAAGCAATTCTAGCGGCTATTCGCGAGTACTTCCCAACATGGCTCAGGGTCTTTAATCTTCAGGGTTAGTGTCAGGTGGGACATCCGTCAGGTCGGGCCGTTGAAAATCCTCCCAACTCTGGAATCGTGCATGCATAGCCAGGAGATAATCCCGCTCCTGGACACACAATTAAGTCCGATCCGTGCACGATACTCCTATTGTTCTGTGATGTAATGGCCCACATGTTTAAAGAGAACGGACCTTGTTAGCGCGTACAGTTGATGCCTAGTGCTCCTCCAGAACTCCCTCGCAGGGTTTGCGTGGTTTGGGTTGGTTTCTTTAGTCCTTGACTCTGGCATCCTAATTCCGCTGTTGGTGGTGTGTCCTCCTCTTGTAGTATTGTGACGTAAGATGAATTTAAAAGGAGCCCGACTTGGTTAGGTGTGAGTTAACCGTTCCAGGTGCCGTGCGCGTGGGTGGCTTCTTCAATGGATCGTGGATGATGTCTCCTGTTCTGGTGTGTTTTGAAAAATGCAAGTAACACTAAATACAATAATACTATGCAGCATAACTAAACAAAAAAAGACATACAATTTTATTAAAGTCTTGTTAGTTCTCTTTTGTGTTCCACAAAAAGCAAGGCAAGTTTATCTTATATAACAACATTTCATATCGGAAGCTAGTATAGTTAACTAAACTTATACTAAAACAAACAAACTATTAAAATAAAATCAGAGTTTTGCTACTTGATCCCCAAAATAACCAAATGAACTCATTTATTTCAACGAGTTATTATTATCCGAGTTTATTTTCAGCCTAGTTGTCAAGGCAACATTTTCAGTTTTTCATTGTAGTTTTTAACTCAAATAAACTACAACTGAAATAAAATTAACAACAGGACACGCATATTTTTTTTTTTTTTTTTTTTTTTACATTTGTTCCAAAACAGCAATTTTTAAAATCCTGACCTTAAGTTTTGAGGGACTTCATGTCCTACGTTTTGGGGGTGAATGTCATTGTGGACGATGGCTTCTACACCCGCAGAAGGGCCCGGTGGTATGCAGCGCTGTCCTCGCATTCTCATACTGTCCTCTTCATGTCTGAAGCCGACTGTCCAAGACTCTTGCCTAGTTCAGCACCTGTGCACTCAGACAAAAAAATCAACCAGCAAAACTTCTTTTTATGATTTCACTGCATCGTCATCTGGTGTCGGTGCTGAGATTGCTTACGTAGCCATAGAGCTGGCGTGAGAGAGGGCTGTGTATTGTGTCCTCCTGAGCTGTTTGGAGCACACAGATGTTTCTGTTCCCAGCAGTGAGATCTGGACTCCCAGTTTATCTACAGACATGGGAGCGATAGAGCTTGTCCTCCTCCCCACTCTCATGTCTGGAAATCAACAGGGAACTTAACAATTAAAGGTTCAGTTGTGAATTCCATATGCTCATGAATGTCATGCATGTCGTAGCATTAGCCTTACCCCAACTGTGAAACATCCCTGAGGGCTGCTGACCTGTATCAATGTACTGTGGGTTCGCACCCACAATTGGGAGACAAATTTCAATACTGTTAGATTTAAGTACTTTCCCTTATGTCTCATATGTTAGTGAACATTAGACATAAATAAATAAAATAAAAATTAATTTACAATTAATTGATGCATTAGGTTATCATGTAACTAAAAAATGTACAGCATATTCTTAATATAAATGGTATCTTTATAAATGCACATTTACATTTTTTAATACATAATTTATAACAGTTGGAGTGTGGAAATACTAAAGCCTATGAAAATGCTAAAAAACTGGTAGGCAATTAACATTAACCCAAAGATTAAAAAAAACTGTAAAAGTGTTTTTTTATTTCACATTGTAATGACCACAGTCTTATTTATACTTTACACCTGGTTGGTTTCTACTTCCCCCGCACTCTGCAGCAAAGGGCTTTCTGTAAACCATCTTGGAAGTTTTAAGAAAACAGCGGGTCCTTGTGCGAGTTATGACATTTCTCTCTCTTCGTCCATTTCTTTCCCGTTTCCCCGTATGACTACTTTGGGGGTTTTCCTTATCCGTCTATGGTGGCACTTCATCCAACTGCCTGAAACTGAAATTTCACAATGTTTTTTACTGTACATGTTATTCAGACTCTGCTAATTTTTTTCCCTCGTGACTTGGACTCATAACTCTTCCATCCTTGTCTAAAAAGGTCCTACAGTAAATGAACTAATTCTTGCTGGCTTGGCCCCATAGATTTGTTCAGGTGCGCTATATGTCCTGAGCTCCATAAATTACAGCAAACAAGAACGTATTGCCTTTGTTGACCTCAATGCAAGCTTTTTGTTTTTAATTACCTTACTGTCGAAATCTTTGGCTGATGTTTTTGCATAGCGCTTTTGTTAATGTTATGTTTCGAGGGCTTTGCCCTGGCTAATGCTGAATTCAGCTTGTATTTGTGTGCTATACCCTCGTTATCATCAGTGTTAGTTTTAAACCATATACTGTATAAACCCCTTTTAACTTGCATGGGCCTGTAGCCCGCTCTGAAGATCCACACGAAGTTCGTAGCTCGGTACATATATCATTTTTCTACAAAGAAATTTTGTTCTATCAATGACTAATCCTCTGCTATTTAAATCTTCTCCATATTGAGTAGTCTACAAGTATAATTTAAGTCTGAAGAAGTTTTTCAGAGAATAGTTAGCGCCGTTGGTATGACAATAAGCTCTGCGGAAAAATGGATTTGGAATGACCTGTGGGGTAAGTGATTAATGAACACAATTTTTCATATTTTGGGTGGAGTTTCCCTTTAAACTGATCGGAATCAAAGAAGCCCACCAGACATTTTTATTGCTTACAGGATACCACTTCTCGGTAACGCAACTGCAAAAAAAAAAAAAACAAACACATCATCATGGTATTATCTGTCAGAAACGTTATCCAACGTTATCAAAACAGTAGCCATATAACACTAGTGCAATCATCTGTAGGACAAGTATGTCCTTCTATGCTATTTCATATTGTAGGCTAGTTAAATTTTTACAAAGTCAAGCCGACAAAGTTCAAAAGGGCACTAGACAAAGTTTATCGTATATAGAGCAATGGTTATTAATGAAAACTATAACAGTAATAGGGCTGTTGTTGAATGAATAAGAAACAACTGATAACATTTTATAGGCTACCCCTTACCTAAAGTAATGGTGCAATGTGATATAATTTAACAATGCTCATTCCTCTACATAGCTGTTTCTTTTAAAAGTATTTAGTATATACAGTATAATGAGTGGGGGTTATAATGTGGTAAGTTATTATAACAATTCCCACCCAGACCTCATTAATTTTCAAACCCTGGCTATGGCCATTGGGCCTGTTCTCAAGAGGGATTTCCAGGTAGTAAAGAGTCTGTGACAGTGGTTTTTTGTGTCACTACCGTGATGAGTCAGTGTGGCTCCTCCCTCTCTGAGCTCAAAGAGACATGCCACAGACTCTTTCCTTTTAGACATGTGCTGTTATCAAAGGCACAGACTAAAAAACAAAGATACCTGTAGCACGTCAAGGGATTTACATCAATCTGTGTACTGTGCCCTTGTGATATTTATACCTCAGAACTTCACTTAAACACCGAGCACAAGAAGAAAGACTATTCCATAACCATTTATACACTTTTGATATCGAACAGGACACAGTTTAACAACAATAAATAAAGTAAAAACAGTAACATTGTGAAAAATTATTACAATTTAAAATAACTGCTTTTCTATTAAAAAATTATATTGTATAAATGGCAATTAGCATTTATTATTTATTATTAGAATTTTCAGCAGTCCATTAATAAAATAAATCTTATAGAGAAAATCCTTATATATCTCTGCCATAAATTACCACAGTTGTCTGATTCTCTGAAAAGCAGGACAGAAGGGCTAAAGCAGGCTCTCTGCTTGAATGGCTTATGAAAAGGATGACATCCTGTTTTAGATATTTTTTAAAACTTTCAAATGAAGCTGTTATTAAGCACCATCCTAGCCGTTTTGTTTTAGGTTCACTATGACCTTGGCTGGTGTTTTTTCTTTTGGATTATTATCCAATATAATCAGGAGGACAAGAGTAAGTTGGAGCTTGAATTAGAAGCAAATTTAATCTCCATAGTTAAAGGGATTTCACCAGAAAAAAAATGAAAATTTGTCTTGATTTACTCACCCTCAGTGGTTCTAACGCTGTATGAGTTTATTTCAGCTGTTGAACACAAAAGAAGTTATTTTTGAAAGAATGTAGGCAACCTAACATTTGATGGTATCCATATAACTTCCATAGTTATTTTTTCCCATACTTTGGAAGCCCAAAGGCTACGTCGACTGTTTAGGTTTTAACCAACATCTTAAAAAATATTTTTGTTTTGAAGAGCTGAAATAAACTCACACAGGTTTGGAACTTGTAGGGGGTGTTAAATGCACGTTTTATTTTATTATATTTTTTTCTTTTTGGTAAACTGCTCTTTATCAAACTACTGCCTTACTGTTTCATCACAGTGTAGGCTCAGAGCTCACTAACGGGTTGACGACGGCTTTGGCTTCATAAGTCTTTGAAGCTTCTGGACCTTTGCAGAGTCACTGTAAACACAGAACGTTTCTCATCTGAGACTTATGAAGTTACCGTACTGTACAGCTTCAGAATAATAGACAGAAACCGTTAGTAGATGAATTGCTCATGATTCCTGGCACCAATTGGCCTTCTTAGTTTATGCAGAGTCATTCCAGCATTATGGCTGATTAAAGGTAATCTCTAGGCATCATGAACAAATCCAGTTTACTTAACTTACAGCTCATGTTATAATGGCCATGTTAATTTTATTGTATTCCAACAAGCATATATCCTGATCATATTTGGAGGCATATCGACCTCCGAAGCAACATTTGAGCAGAAGAATCCACATGATCCTTTCTGTCAGATCCAGCTTTGGACCTGACAACCTTATAAGCCATGGATAACACTTAGTTCAAGTGTTTGTAGGGTGTAAAAACCTTGAACTGTTTTTATAAAAATAGCTTTCCTAGGGTTTCACAGAGAGGGAATGTTTTTGGTGACACTTTACCATAACAATGTCAATGTAACTTCTCATGTATTGGATCACAAGAACAATGTGTCGAATCTTTCTACTACAATGGGCAAAAAATCAAAGTTTTGGGACCATTGGACTGACGTAAATTTAACCCAACTATCTTTACAAAAATAATACATAACCATTTAAATAATACTTAAAAATTCAGTTTCATTCTGTTATGGCTATGGTAAGTCAAATCAAGTCATCAGGAGCTAACTTTGACTTTCCGGCTCTGGTTTGTGCACTGCTTATCGAATATGATTGCCACTCCATTTAAAAAGACATCTGGTATTGAAAAGGGTGACTTGTTTGAAGTAAAAACCAGAGCAGATTCATTCAAGAATAAACAACTTTTTTCTGAATGGCATGCTAGCCATTCAGTGTGGGTTCCAGGGGCCAAGCTGTGCATCTCTCTGAAAACCCAGAATTTGACTTTTTTTTTTTTTTTTTTTTCTCTTATCTAAACCTTCACTCAGCTTAATTTTCTTCCAACTCCCAGGGAAGTAGTATGTCACAGCCATCATGCAGCCAATCCTCAGAGCTGTGCACCATCTAGACAACACACACAAATAGACTGCAACTGCTAAGACAGCTAACTAAACAGTCCCACTGTCAAACTATCATTGCACAAATCATTCTTCTATCTATTTGCAAACCTTGCACACAAATTTCTCCAACACAGTGAAAAATATTCTGCATCATCATCAGATGGTGAAATATATTTTTGACAGATCTCGGACTGAAATGATTACGCATAATCTAAACCATGACCAAAGATGTAAACAGCAACATTTTTGATGTGAATTTTTTTTTTTTTTTCATTTACGGTAATGAGCGTATATGACTCATTGACCGAGCGGGGCGCGAACTGGGTGGCAGATAAATACTCGGTTGTGCTAAACGAACTGTCGTCTCACTGGCAAGGTTGCCACTCACAAGAGACAAAACCACCAAGGAGTAATTTGCTGATGAGAGACAGAGTTCTCTCTGGCGTGTCGCCTGAGTAAACAAGCGCGTGAAAGTCCATGACTATACCGTAACTTCTTTGTTTTAGGAGGGTGGTGGTTGGGGTTGGAGAGTGGGTCATAGCAAGATAAAAAACAAACCAAGAGAAAAAGGTAAAAAAACCACTAAATGCCAGCATATATCAGTTACAGAAGCTCGCGTCCCCTGAAGTTTGGAATCGTGTAAATAATTTATATTGGAAATCAAGTGAGCAGGTTGGTTAATTCGATGGGGGAAATCATCTTATATATTAGGTAAAATACAATAGAGGGGGAAATTGGTTAAGGAAAAAGATGTGGCATATGCTAGCGTTAAAAATAAAGTCGCGTTGAAAACAACAACAATAAACAATAAATAAAAACCATTTTAAAAAATATTTAATTCATATTATATAAATAAATACTAAAAAAAACTAGTTAATGTAAACATTTAATGTTCTTAAATACCTATAAATGTACTTAGAACGTTATAATATTCATAAAAGAAATAAAAAAAAAATTAAGTAGAACCTGTTAAATATTGTATTTTGAATTAATACTAATTAAGATATTAATAGTATATGCATTATTACTAAGTAACAATCAAGCTCTCTCGAGAAATTAGATGAATTAATAAACAATGGATACACTTATTTCAAGTGTTCTGTAGGGTGTAAAAACCGTTTGAACGGTTCATGAAAATAAGCGTTCTAGGTTTTCACAGATATAAAAATGTTGTTTGGTGACACTTTTTACCTACCAATGTCAATGTAATCTCTCAAATGGTAATTGATCACAATAACAATGTGTCCAGTCTAATCTTTCTACTACAAGGGCCCGAAAAACCTCAAAGGTAATTGAGGGCCAGTAGGCTGAACGCTAATTAGATCCAACTATATTATACTTCAGCATAACAACATTTAATATATAATTTCTAAAAAATTCAGTTTCATTCTTGTTATGGTATTTAGTAAGTCAAATCAAAGGTCCATCAGGAGCTAACTTTGCCTTTCCGGCCCTGGTTTGTGCACTGCTTACATTCATATGCTGTCCCACTTTAAAAGACACTGTATGGAAAAGGGTGACTTAGAAACCAGAGCAGATGTCCATTCAAGAATAAAACAACTTTTCTGAATTAATGCTTTCTTCAGTAGGTTTTGGGGGCTGTTGTGCATCTGCTTCGTTCCAATTTGCTTTTTTCTCCCCTCTTAGCTAACCTTTCACTGTGCCACTTTCTTCAACTCAGGAAGTGGTATGTCCAGTCATCATGCGCCAATTCCCGGCAGAGGCCCTGCCGTAGCCCTTTCGAATACTTAAATATTACTTTAAAAACAGATAAACAAGAAATAAATAAGTTTAAATTGAATTTAAATTTTAAATAAATATTTAATTTAAACATTTAACTAATATTTCATTCAGTATTAATATAATACTAATACAATAAGAACTATTTAATGAGAACATTAAATGTCTAATACCTATAAATAGTACTTAGACACTATTATATTAAATAAGAATAAATATAAAAATATTTAAAGTAGAACATGGAATATTGTATTTGTAGTCAATACATAATTTAATTCCAGAATTAAAAATATATATATCATTAGTACTAATTACTAAGCTCTCTCTAAGAATTATTATTATTTCATATATTACCCATATCACATGGACTATCATTAACGATTATGAGGCCGCGGAGTGCTGATTTAATAAGTAAAAAAGTCCTAACCTTTGCATGTAAGTTTCACCGCTGGGACAGATAATAGAGGAAGTTTTCTGTGCGTGGTGTTGTCAGAGTTATTATTTTTTAATAATTTTTTTTACAACCACATGGTAATGCCTGACAATGAGCATGCATGTGTATGAATATCAGAGGTCAAAGAGGCTGGTGTTTACCAAGCACATACAAGCTGCAAGTACAAATAGTACAATGAGTTTAGCTAACAACAGTATTTTCTGTTGGAACAGAGCCAGCGTCAAAGTACAAGGACACTTTAATGAGGTCATTTGTTTTCAAAACCCAAAAAGTCCTGTTTGCGGGCAGTTCCGCTTATTGTAGGTCAGATCCCAAGCTAGCAATGAAAAAATTTACAAATATACAGAATCACACCCATCAGTCCTATTTTGTAAAGATAAGAAACAATGTTGAAAGTTGTTTTGAGCTGGAGGAGAACAGCCAAACAAAGAAGCCAAAGAGAGAGAGAGAGAATGAGTGAGTGAGCGGACGCCTCTGAAAACCACACTCACACACCTTACTGCGGAAACTCTGACAGAACTGTTGCCAAGCAACAGCACCTCTGCAGGCATGAGACATGCAGCAGTGCTATTGACGCAGCTCGCTTCAGGCCTTGTGACAACTAAAGGGATTGTAATCTGTTCTCCTTCGGAGCGCTGTGTAAGATTGCGTCTGCTTTGATATCTGTGTGAGAGATCGGACTCGGTTTTATGCTGTCATGTCGTTGCATTGCCCTAAACCATGTCCGGCGGCCCTAAAACCAACAACACCCTATAAACAAAACAACGGCATGGCACATTGGGTCAATATTTTAAGAAAAGGGTTGTTCACAATGGGTCATTGGCACACACAACAAATACGGAATTCATGGAAAGCATGATTTATGTTTTTTATTTTTTTATTTTTTTCTAAATAAAATGTAGGCTATTAAAGATGGCCATCTGACAGATTAATTGCTGATAAATGTGAATTTGTGGCAATTGATAAAGCAAATGACACATGAGCGGTGATAAAACATTGTGATCTCAGGTTTGGCTTAATAAAGACTGCCAACATCGAGAAAAAAGGTTACATTACAAATTTTCCAGCTCAGGTAAATGATTGATGACTAAAAGATGATTTATGTATTTAGCCTCTAAAGTTGGCAGAAAAATTACAGTTTGGAGTTTCAGTGGCAAATTGTTTAACTGTAGGCTAGTCTCATTACTGAAAGTTGTTACCTCCACATACCTTTAGGCTCTGATTTACAAAATCCTTCAAAAAAATATTTTCAGCTTTTTTTTTTGTGCATGTAACTGGACTTCCACCAATAATGGTACACAGAACGTATAAGGGGTTGTGGTGGTGTGAATACTGTCCTAAGAATCATTTTCTCTGATAATATTTCAGCAATCATCAGCAGTCATGTTTTATTCTAGACGCCTTTCTGTCTGTTTAGAATGATGAATCAATCATCTTCGGATCTAGATCAGCTGAACAAAAAATGCAGATCCAGTTCTGCATTGTCCTCTACATTTTTATGCATGTTCATCATGTGCTTTCATGCCTTGCAAACTTATATATAATTATATATAGTTATATATTTAGTTTTCTCTGATGCATCATTTAGAATGGGCTGAATATAAACCACTCAATGCTGTGCATTGTATTGTATGCAAAAGTGTCTATGAATGTCCTTATAACTGGCATTATAATTTTTTTTGGTGTCATAAGGTGTTATGTTGAGATGTTGATGGTGTCTGGATAATATTTCCACTCAGTGGATTGTGACTCCTGTTTGGACAATCTACAATGATGACTGTTACTTAGTATGTGAATCATGCATTAATAATATGAAATCAAAAATTTTAAATATTCATTTATCCACCAAAGTTCTCTCATATTTCTTGGAGATCATTAGACTGTTATTCTGCCCTTGAGAAGGCTGGTCTGAAATCTGTTTTGGTGAGGTAACTTCACATGCAAACGCTGACATGAAAAAGTCATTGCCTTATAGCCAGCCTAAGCTTCGGACGCAGTCATAGATAAACAAAGTAGTGGAGATACTGTAGTAATCTTACTTTAAATAAACTATAAATGAACAATTGATTGTCTTAAAATAATATATTCATACAAACACATGCAATGTATCAGTTTGAAATCTAAATATCCGTCTGACTTAATTAAACGAGTACAAACTTTTTGTCATAAAATACATTATAAAATACTAACACAGTTCTAAACATAGGACAAATCCTAATGAGGTGGCAAATCCACTAAAATGGCTTGAAAAAAGGAATAATCATCCAGAAAAAGAGAAGAAATAGAAGAGAAAGAAAGAACACTGTAACAATATATTACAACATACTCTACATTTAAGTACTCACATTGGAGCTTTTCTGTTTGTACCTGAAAATGATTTTTTCCCAACTCAGCCCACAATAAGAGCAGAATGCAGTACTGAACTCTGTGAAGTGGGTTATGCTCTTCAGTGCTGGTGTTTAACAGCAGATTATGCAGGTAAAACAGAGGGCAGCATTGTTACTAAGAGTGTGTGACTACCTGATGAGGGATGACAGCTGAAGCTCCAGCACTAAAGGAGGGTGCCGTATGCTTCATCATCCCAGTCATACTCCTCCTTCAGCGCCTGCCGCCTCCAGCTCGGGACCACCACGCTCGGGATGCTCTCATAGTTATTTGTTGAGGCCAGTGCACCTACAGGAGCACCAACAAATAAAATGCTGTGAGACAGAGATGTTCATCTGCACTGCCACGCCATAGCTGAGATCAGTAAGTGATTCCTGTTTCTCATAAATGAAAGAACAAGGCCATTTTCAGACATGTGCTAACCCAACAAAACCCCCCCTCCCAGATGTATTTCCATCAAAGACCGCCTGTGGGGCAACATTTTTCAGAGGAAGCCAGTACTATAAAATAACAATGTTTAAACACAAAGTTGTGGTTCTTAAATGATTATTACACATGATTTTACACATGAACCCAACATGGCATGACCTCACAACACAGGGATGTCTTATCTGTGCTGGCAGAGTTGTTGTAGGTGGGTGGGGAGTGAATGAACAGTGCTCTCTCTTCCCACCCTCAATACCCACGGCTGAAGTTCCCTTGAGCAAGGATATAGCTGCCCACTGCTCCGGGTGTGTGTTCACGGTGTGTTCACCTATCTCACTGCTGTTGTGGTGTGCACTTGGATGGTTAAATGCAAAGCACCAATTCCGAGTATGAGTTACCATACTTGGCAAATGTCACGACTCTCACTTTCACTTCACTTCACTTACATAAATGGTTAATGATATGAAAGTAAATATCGATGTATTTATATTAATAACACACACACACACACACACACACACACACACACACACAAATTTAGATGGGCACTATTACAGTACCTGCTCAGGACTTAGAAGAGAAGTGTTTATTAGTTTGCTGTCATAAGGCACCATTGAGACGGTTTCACAAATGTCAAGTAATTGTTGCCATGCTTTAAGGGAAAAACAGGAAAAAAAGGAATTTTTATTTTAAGAAAAAATGGCACATATTATTACTTTTTTTTTTTTCATGTACTGCACTTGGCTAACTGCACTGGATTACAGCGTTCTTGGACCCTCAGTTCGTTGGATGTACCTCTGTAGTAGCTGGAACAGTGACAGCAATGTCCTCTATCTTTATACCAAAGTCATTCTCCTTGTAATAACCAGGTTCTAGAAGCAGAGTTTGTCGGTTTATAACTGTAATCTATCAAAATAAGACAATCATTATCATAAATGATTCCTCACCAATTGATGTTGAACATCCCCTCTTGAAATGGAATAGTATTGGACTGAAAACCCACAGGCCCTATCAGAGAGAAAAAACAAAGACGGTTAGATGAAGAGATCAGAACATATCTTATGAATAAATATACCTGTATCCTGCATGTGGGTGTTTTCGAAAGTTTCTATGGCACCACCAGGATTAGCAATTGATTTGTAATAACTAACTAAATAAATAAATAAAATAAATAAAATAAGGTACAAACGGTACTATTGAAAAATATATTAAAATGTTTTTTCTATCAAAAAAATCTTTAACAATCTTTTTATTATCAATTTCTTATTATATTTTCAATGCTAACGAATATTGCTTATTAGGCACAATTTTTTTTGATGAATATGAGGTACATTTTTTTTATGTTAGAAAAAGGTGAGGAAAACATCTAGGAAAGTTCAAAAGAACAAGATTAGAAAATTAAACTATCTTTGTAAAACTATCATGTTTTTCACTGGTCCTATTTAGCGTATTAATGACATCTTTGTGATTAAAAAATTACTTTTAACACAATTTGTATTTACCGTGTAAATGATGTTTATAAACACAAATGCATTTTAATTTACAAGATTACTGAAATAAATATAGAATAAATATAAAAACAAAGTCCATAGACTTACATTCATGGACTCCCAAAGTAGTTTCCCAAACCATGACCTGTGCCATGACCATAATTTAAAACCACACTTCCCACAGTGCTCTTAGTCCCAGCATCTCCATGTTCACACCTAGGGTTGTAAGTAAAACACATGGAAAGTTTATCACACTTGACAGGTTTTGTGGTGGCTCACTGTGAAAAGTCTGCTGTGGATATGGTGCCCTCCTTGTGGAAGTAGTATGGCACGCTTGCTTGAAGAGAGAAATGCGAATGAAGAGGAGGAGATCCTCTACCTGCGAGTCCCAGCAGGAGAACGCTTTCTTGAAATCTCATCATGTCCCCATGAAGCTCTCTTGTGTAGGGCCTCCTATTAGAGTAAGAAATGGAGAAAACAGTTTGTCTTTCAGCATAAGCAATCCTATTACACTCTACAGCATCAATATACTCCCTATGAATATCATTCAGTACCTTCTGAAAGTCAGTGGGTTTACCCAGTGCACAGTACGCGTTATATCAGTAGTGCCGTCACTGTAACATAGAATGAGATGGTTTAAGGTACATAAATCAGCGCAGAATGCAATGCAAGATGAGCTTGGCCCTGTATTGTTTTTGTTTTGTGCACACAAACATTAAACTATGCACTATTAGTGCTATGAACCTCACAGGTTCCTGCCCTCCAGAGTCCACAAGATACATATCATTCACTGAGACAGCTTCCTTGCAGTTTCATTAGATGGACTGTAATAAATAAAAACAGTGCAATGATTTAAAAAATGACTACAGGTAGCTATAAATAAATATAGAGAACATTATTATAAAGAGAACAAAGAAAATTACTGAAAAGCTATATGGTCATAAGTGGACAGGAAGAGGAACGCATATTGTATTCAATACCTGTAGCTGAGCAAGAGCAGCATTAGCTCCACTTGCGAAATAGTCTCAAAAACTCGGCCCTCTGCTGTTCTTATGTTTGCTGTCAAAACAACAGTAAAGGGTTTTGTGATTCTCAAGAAAAAGGAAGGTAAGGTTACACAAAAGTAAATCATCTTCCGTCATTAAATCCTTAATGGCACTAACATGTTCTAACTGTTGAAAAGGTGTTGTTATTCGAATCATGAAAGCTAAGAAAGATGGCTAATATAGAGTGCTAGTGTCTGTTTCTGGAAGTAAATATCCCATTCATTTCTCCATACGTAAACTAATATTTAGCCATAATGGACCAAATTTACTGTAAAAGAATTACACTACCAATTTGTATGTCATTAAATAAATGAATAAAAAAATAAACAAATAACACAAAGCTTTACAATTCACAACCAGCTTGAAACAAAAGACAACTTCAAAATAGCGAAGGAATTTACTGGATATATAGGGTTTAGCCCCACAGTTCTGTACATGCGACACTGATCGACAAAATGTGCTGCTGTAAGCTCGGCAGCTCTGTGCCTTCTGGAACTTTTTTCTCAAGCCACACCAGAAGCTGCATGACTGCGACACGCATCTCTAATCTGTGGGAGAGAGGATGCTCACCCATCATAGCTGATAAGAACAAAATCACCTGCTTGAAACCAGACGGATGGCAGACGGAGGCGATTAATTGAAAGCAGTCAACTGAGGTCTGGCTTTAAGCCATAAAACACCAGAACTAAGATGTTTTCCATGCATGTTATCAAATGCAGTTGTTTTCAATTGAAAAAATTCATTCTGCAAAATATGTCAATAGAAAACTGAATACAAACAAACACCATCAGTAATAAAGGTCCCAATATGTTTGATGGAGGTTTTACGATAAGGGGCGATAAGGCATTGATTCAGCTACATTGAGCTGCAATGAATGGAGTCTGTCTGGCCTCCTAATGCGGCTTTATGATGTGATAAGGTGGCCCTCAATCTTTACGATAAAATTACGATAAGATACAACACGGTATCAGTCAACAGTGTCTATCGGGGTTATGACTGCTTTACAAAGGTCATTTGGGGAGTGTGTGTCCTCTTACATGAGCCTCTTTGAGAATACGCTGCTCAGTTCGCATCTTTCACTGCTTTTGTGGTCAGTACTGGAGAGTAGGTGGTGGTCAGAAGTTTGTCCTTAAAGACATAAGAAAAGTTAATCTGTAGTTAAAAATATTGTCTTTTCATCCATCTAGCAATCTACCAGCCATCCAGCCATCATCCATTCCCTTACCATCCATCTAGATATCTACCATCCATCCATCCATTCCATCCATCCATCAGATATCCATCCATTCATCCACCTAACATCCATCTAGCTAGCTATCTACATCCATCCATTCTCCGTCCATCAATCCATCCAGCCATCCATTCACCTAACCATCCATCTAGCTATCTACCATCCATCCATCCATCCATTACATCCATCCACCTAACAGCCATCTAGCTATCTACCATCCATCCATCCGTCCATCCATCCATCCATCATTCACCTAAACCATCCATCTAGCTATCTACCATCCATCCATCCATTCATCTAGCTATCTACCATCAATCCCACCATCATCCATCCATCAATCCATACATCCATCCATCCATCCATCACCATCCACCTAACCATCCATCTAGCTATCTACCATCAATCCAACCATCCATCTAGCTATCTACCATCCATCCTCCATTTCACATACCATCTGTCGTCCATCCATCCATCCATCTAGTTATCCATCCATCCATCCATCCATCCACATTTCTTTTCTAATTTAATTTTAATTGAAACATCATAAATTGTCTCTAATGTAATGTGGTACATTATATTTATTTACATATCTTGTCAATATTATAATTTTATTTCAGAGAGACCTGGAAGGCAAAATAAAGTAGCTAAAAATAGCTATGTAGTGTGTCAAAAAATAGAAATGGCTCCACACCAATTATAGCATCTACCTCATTTTGTCACATGGTGTTATGTGCATGATGTAGATGTGCGTAACTAAACATTTTTGACAGATGCAAGAACACAGACTTGTTTGCTGTCTCCTAGATTATAGTTACATATTTACATTTATGTTTTCAGCCTTTAAAAAGCCATATGGTAAAAAATAAACCAGGCTACTATTTAACACTTAATCAAAAAGTGAAAATCAGTTTTTAACACTTGAGGGGCTTGACTGAAACGATCTCAGCCATAATCAGCAAACAGATAGATTGAGACTCCTTATTTGAGCGTCCAAGCTTTCATGCACATACTAATAGTCTATATTTTGGATCCAGGTCTTACCTCAGGAGTGATGAGCTCATACAGGGCTTGGTTTGGTGTACTCTGTACCCACCCACCACCCTAACGTTGAGTTTCTGTAGATAGGAACTGCAGGTATGAGCGCACAGAGCTGTACGCCAGCAGCTGCACACAATAGGAATGGTAGCATGAAGAGTTCAGGTACACCTTCAACTCTTCTGTTATTCGTTTCAATGTGCACAAGAGGTCCTGGCGAAGAAGGTTAGTTAGAAAACTGTACAGTACACCAGCTAAGTATAATGCTATTAATATGAAAAAAACAGAGGAACTTGCCATATCTCATCCATTGACAGCAGAGTGTAAGAATAGAAGAATGGATTAAAAGGGATGTCGTTGCCTCGTAGATTAAACAGCCCTGAAAAAAGAGACACAAACTCAATTGTTTGGCCTGAGTTTTACAGAACAATTCAGAGAAAATCTCCTGCATGAGATGGCTTTGTGTTGTGTAGTTTTGTGCTTACATGCAGTTTCATCCAGAGCTGAAAGCCAGCACAGCGGTGGGCTTGTATGGATTGTCAACTTATCTGAGCTCGTATCTGCTCTACTTTCATTGGCCAGGTCCTCTCTGAACATCCGAACAAACACACACACAGGCACAATGTTAACTTCAATTACATCAAAACATTAAAGAAACAGTTCACCCAAAAAATCTACTGAATTCTGTCACCATTTACTAACCCTTACACTATGTCTTTTGGTCACCTCTTTTTAACTATGCAATTACAATAAAAGGGACCATAGAAGTTGAGACGATTGATTTGATAAAGAACCACTATTTTGATGCTATTCTGTTCAGTGAATCACTTATCCATTTCACCAAAATGATTGAATGACTTTTGGTTTAAATGATTCATGAATCAGACTGATTTGGCTCTCACGTTCACCACATTGACTCAACGATTAGTCCCTCAGCAGGAAAGATTATTAGTAAACAATACTGAAAAGTTATGATAAGGTTCCTCACAACACAAGGGTATCATATGAATACAGAAGACCTTATCTTATATTTTTATATTAACCTGTATCTTATTTGAAGCTTGAAAGCTCTTTTGTATGGAAAAGAGCAACAAGCACAGAATTTCTCCTTTTAGTCCCCACAGAAAAAAAGCCAGTTATTTTAGGTGTTGACTATTTTTAGGTTGACTTGGTCTTGGCACCAGAAAGAACTAGAATATCCCCTCTGTCAACTGTCATTACTGTAAGTTATATCACTAGTCATTAAAGATTAAATCAGAGCTTTATTGCTCTGTTTGTCATCATCTTATGGTCCTCTGTCCTATTAGCTTGCTACTTATCAGTCAAGTGAAGCTGATAAGAAATGCACACACCGATGACATTGTCAGGTAAGCGTATGGGGTTGTCAGGAGGCAGAGGAGGTCGACCTGTCCATATTTTATCCACCAGGTTATCAGGAATAGACTTCAGGATCCGGCCCGCTGGAGCCAGGTTGGTGTTGTAGACGTCAAATGTGTCTGAAGCAGCAAAGAATAGTAACCAAATGATTCACGAATGATTTGGATAATCTTTGATACTTGATTTGTTTCTCCTCATGTGATCTTTTTAAAGAAATTATAGATACATTACCATGCATTCAAAAGTTTGTTTCAGTGAGATTTTTAAAATATTTTTAAAATAAAGTCTCTAATAACCTCACCAAGGCTCCATTTATTTGACGATGAAAAATATAGTAAATATATAAGCAATATTGTGAAATATTTATACAATTTAATACATTTTAACAGCAGATTTTTTTTTTTCATAATTATTTGATGAATAGAAAGTATTTTATTAGTAGGAAAATATTTTGTTAGCTCTGTTTGCTCACCTACAGAGAAGAGGAGCATGGGTCAAAGCCACCTGACCTCCCTCAGGGATCTCTAGGATTAGCCAGTTGGTAATGCTGCGAACGGGAGGCTGCGAATCCAGCAGAGTTAGACCAGAATAGAGTTAAAGACTCAGATCAAATGAACAACAGACAAATTAGGGGAAAATAAATAATTCCTAACACAAGCAATCAATGGAATAGCATTTTTTAATATCCTTTGAATATGTATTTTAAGACATTAATTCACCCACATGTTCAACTTCACTTAGACAAGTTTATATTTACATTATGTTTAGGCATTTAGCAGACGCTTTTTTCCAAAGTGACTTACAAATGAGAAAAATGGAAGAAAAATCAAAAATCCACAAGAGAGCAATGATATGCAAGGGCTATAACAAGTCTTAGTTAGCTTAACACAGTACAAGTTTTTTTTTTTAATTATATAATAAAAAGAAAACAGAATTTTTTTTATAAAACATTTTTTTAAAGAAAACAAGCAGTTAGTAAATGAATAGAGTGCAAGGCTAAAAGGGGCAATGTTTGAAAGAATAGAATTAGAATAGAGAGTGCTAGAGTTAGAGGGTCAAATAAAGATGGAAGAAATGTGTTTTTAGCAGATTCTTGAACATGGCTAAGGACTCAGCTTCTCGGATTGAGTTGGGCAAGTCATTCCACCAGGAGGGAACATTTAATTTAAAGAAAGTGATATTGTGCCTCTTTGCCACTTCACAATGGAAAAATAAATTTTTAAATATTAATTTCACTCTATAATTTACTCCTCACCATCTCGCTCTAGCTCCCAGTTACAGTCATTTGTCTCTCTGCCTGAATCCAGTAGCGGCTATCGGTCCACAAAACAGCCTTGTTTTCAGTAATTACGTGCTGTTCCTAGAAAAACTTAAAACAGACTTTTGTTCGGTATAACAGAAGACAGAAGTAGGCCGTTTGTCAAGGACCAACAGAAGTGACAAACATAATGTGACTGAGAATGATGCATGGTGATACAGCAATACTATGATCAGCTGGCTGTGAAACACACCTGCAGAGCCAGTGAAGCCAGATATCCAGGCCAACCTCGCATCTCTGGGGGCAATGTACTCACTCTGCCAATAAAACCACAGTCAGTTACTGTCACGTAGGTAATGTCTGACAATGAAGAAGATTGAAAGAGCAGAGGAGCTTTAGAAGGTCAAAAATTAATTAGGGCTTAGGTCAAAAATGGCTTCAAAAGTGACAAAAATGCAACATATATTTAAAACCCGAGGACTAAAAATCTATAAAAAAAACCATCTATCATTTGATTTATTAATATATAAATATATTAATTCTAGGCCAACTAGTTTTGGATTTAGCATGTGGTGTCTATTCATATAATACATTTATTTAGACGTATTTGACATCAGTGTATGGCACGGTTTGTGATTTTATATGGTTAGAAAAATAAAAATGTAAAAGAAAAGAAATATAAATTCCAAGGCATCAGTATTGCCCCTTAATATAAAAGTTCATTTCTGACACTCTTTAGAAGTTTAGTACCAGATGAGCATCTGTGGCTGGGATGATGTAGGCTGAGATGTTCAAGGGGATCATGGATGCGTCTCAGATCACGAAGCCTCAGAGTCGTGTTCACAGCTGTTGGTGGCAAATACTGGAGCAACAGGAATCATTTAAATATATTGCATCAAAATTATTTTGTATCCATTAAAATAGTTAAAATGTTATCCTCAATCCACAAATGTTAAATATCACAAATTCAATAAATTTACTCAATCCTTACAATAAAGCACTGAATTTCAACCCATAATCTGAAATTCAGCTCATATAAAAGAGATTGAGTCGACTTCAACTGGATATGGCAAGAAAAAACTATGTTAGCAAGACAAGACATAGAAAGTTCACAGATAACACACACACCTCACTGAGTTTCAGATTTGGGCTGTGCATGACCTAAAAAACTGTGTTTCTTATCAGAAAAGAAGATTCTCCTCGCTGAGAGGCCGAATTAGGCCTTGTGTGCTGGAGACAGGGTTACTATTTTTCCCTTTCCATCGCTCTCTGAGCTAAAAATGAGTCTTAAAACATGAACAGAGTAAGGATAGAAGAATAGCGAGTACCGGAAGAATTGCAGAACAGTTCCTCTCACTGCCTGACCCTTCCTCAGCCCACCAGCATGTCTGCCTCCTGTGATGACACGAGAAGAGACACATTCCAGGACACCAAGTAACTGTTTTAAAACTGACTGTCAGCACATGTGGTGAACAAAGGTCAGCAATTGTGTGTTAAATTTATGCCTTTATAATTCAAGACGACAAAGTTTTAGTATGTCAATATGATTGAAACGGTAAAAGCAACCCAACAGCTGCGTTACTACTCAAACATACATACAAACATGCATAAAATCTAAAAAAAAAAACACAATGTAAACAAGCCAAATATAGTAAGCAAACCATATATATCATAATTTTATGCAAAATAATAATAATTAATAACTAAAAAAAAACACGGTCAATCCTACATAGAATCATATGTAAACATATTTGTGGTTTACAGTTAGAGTGAGCAAACAAATGACATTTTATAGCAGAATTTCATTTTTTAGGCTAATGACATGGCAAATATATTTCTAACACACATAAACCAAATACACATGACACAACAACAGATGGTGAACAGAAATGTTGCCTTAATGAAAGCCTTACTCATACAGTGCATGATTGTCACATAGTTACACCACACCATCAAGACTAAATCCCCATCATATACACATTTTTTTGTTACCTTCAAGAACCACAAGACACACAGCCAGTATCCAGCCTGAGGAGCTCATTTTTGCAGACCATCTGCTCCAAGCAAGTCCACACACAGAGTGTGACAGCGGGGCACGAGTGTTCTGTCTTGTGCACGTCTGTGCGTGTGCGTGTACAAGGTTGTGTATGTCCCTATCTGAAACTACATGGTATTACCAGAGGCATCCTAACCAGATCCATGTGCAATAGCTGAGGGGAAGGAACTTTGTCTGTGACTCTGATCTTTACTACTGTAATAAAAGCACAGTGCCCTCTCTCCCGTATGTCCTTCTTTAATGTGCAGTGCATTTACCCAGGCACAGCGAAGCAATTGAAGTCGTCATACAGTAAATTATAGCCAATGTCTCCTGTTACATATGTACTATAGGCTAGTATGATCCTAAACTCCACTTCAGTACCCTCTTCTAAAACAACAACACTGCATTTCAATGCAGAAGTTTTGCAAGAAAGGTTTTTATTGCGCAAACACTTAAAGGAATAGTTCAACCAAAAAGGAAAACTCTGTCATCATTTACTCATCCTGATGCTGTTACATATCTTTCTTTGTCCCATTGGAACACAAAAAGAGATGTCAGTGTAGTGCCATTTTGACAAATCTGAGCAGTACGCAGGCGGCGTAAGCCATTCTATATTAGCTGTGCCACAAGGATACGTTTTTTTACATGTATTTTCGCTTTGTTTTGAAAACAAACAGCGCATCGGCGCAGCGCAGCTGACACAGAAGAGCGTAAGCTCTGAATTGCCAAAATGGCGCTACGCTGATTTGGAGAGACACAGAGGAGAGGAATTGTTGAATAAAGTTTTTTTTTGTTTTCTTTGTGTACAAAAGTATTATCTTCGCTTTATAACGTTACGGTTGAATCACTGATGGCAGATGGAGTATTCTAACGATGCTTTTTCATACTTTCCTGGACCTTGAAACTGTTATTCATTTGGCAGTCAATGGGACAGTCTCAAGCCTCCTTGTTTTCATCCAAAATATCTTAAATTGTGTTTCGAAGGATGAACAAAGCTTTTAAGGGTTTGGAACGAATGGAGGTAAGTGATTTATGACAAAATTTTCCTTTTTGCGGTTGGAGTAACCCTTTAAGCTCCAAAATTATCTAAATCCATTATAAATGCACCATAAAAATGTAGTCTATGCAGTTTGAGTACTGTATTACAAGACTTATGAAGTAGCTTAGTGTGATAAACAGATTTCAAATTTAAGTTATTATTCATTTAAAAAAATGTTTCACGACTTCAAAAGTCCAGAGGATTTAACATATAATATATGTTGGACCAGGTTGATCCAAATTGTCATTGGTTTTCTAAGTGCAAAAATATACACAAGAGCAGCAGTGGAAGGGATGATTTTCTCCAAATAACAACTGACATTTCTGGTCCTGTTGTTCACACTAAGGTATCATATGGCTTCAGAACTTTGATAACATCCATCCCTCATTTACTTAGTGTACAGAAGAGCAGCTTCACAGCATTCTCAGTTGTGTTTTACCACAGAATAAATGCTCTATCAAGATTTTAGAATCACAATAATGTGACTAAGTAATGACATCATTTGAATTTTGACTTCACTTTAAATGACATCCATGAGTTTACTGTGTGCGTTTTGGCCCATTTTGACCAAAACATTACTTCGATTTCAAACAATCCAACGATCGCCGTGACTTTGCCAAGTGAGACATGTTTCCTGGATTTAACATCTTTTTGTTGATTCTGGATCGACATTACTGTCCAAAAATATAGACCTATCCCTACCCCCTAAACCTAACCCTGCCCATATTTTATTCCTAATATCAGAGGGAAATGATAAGTGAATAAAAAGGGCGTAGAAGTCTCTAAACCCTGATTGTAAGCCTAAAAAAAAAAACCCTGACATCTCTTGAAAACATATCCCTCAATTCTGATTGGTTGATGGGAAGGTTGTTCCAGGACATGTACTTCCCACCCAATCCAACAGAAAATAAACTTTGAGTTCATCTCTAATAAACAATAAAAGCTCAGATAAATGAAATAATACTGCCATGTCACTTGATTGTTATATGAACAACAATTGTCTAGACAGAGAAAATTACTGTGCCGTCCACAGTCAGATCCCAGCGAACAGCTGAGATGCACGTCTGGCCGTTCCTCTGCCACCAGACTCATTACTGCATAGCAAACAGTGTCATTTGCAGACTAGGATGAGATTTATCTCCTTACTGAGATGTTGTATTCTTATGAGCAGATTATTAAAGTGTTCAGAAAAGTTTGAAATCAAAATTAGTTGCTATTTACTTTAAATAGTGAACATCGCTGGGTCTTATTTCGAATTATTCATATGTGCATTTTAAATCAATTGTTGGAATACATCATTTTTTATCAAAAGAAAAAAACTCTTCCCTCAGAAATATATTTTCCTTTTCCAATTGACATCACACATCAATAACAACATAAAAATACTGTAACAAAACCATAAAACCCAGCAAAAGGTCGTTACTAATTAACACAAGAACCCACAATCAAGTGATGATAAGATAAAACCACAGGCCCAACATTTCAGAGCTCCATCATCAGGAGCATCTTCTGAGTAAAATTTACATAAGAATAAAGACAAGACACTGTTTTGTTACACAATATACTGTACATCCAGAGCTAAATACTCGACACATGCAAGTGTTTACTAATCAACCAACAGGGGCAGGGCTGCTCCATTATTTTTTCCATTTTTATTTTTTTCTGTCTGTAGTGCCCTAACTTGATATAAAGGGAAATATTATACAGCATAAATGCCACTGATTTTATTATTGACAATTTTTTTGAACCCTTATAGCTGAATCAGAGCAGGAACATTACTTCCTTTTTTTTTTTTTTTTTTAGCTTGTAATGCAACTGGGAATAAATTAATTATAGTGATATGATACATGATTGATTCAATTAATCCAAGCAATTCAAAGACAGGAAACATATAAAGAAGCCAGATTTCAATAAATCATACATTCACATATATACTAAAAGTGCCTCATACTTGCTTTTCAACCAGATTTAATTAGCCTGGTTGACAATTTCCTATTGCTGCTTATATAAACACTAGCATATGCGATTGCACATACTTTATGCAATAAATATATATTCAATTGCACCCTTATTTACAAGCTTGTAAACACACAGACAGACTCATTTATGTCCTGTGCACATTAAGTATGTAGATTTGTGTGCTCACATGCCAGCGAACCCTCCCCTGAACCATGGCTGTCTTCATTATTTGCTCAATGAGCACAGTGCTCAAAGTTTATAGACAGATATTAATAAATGGTAGCCCTGGCAAACCGTTCCCCCTGGTAATGTGGATCAGCACAGGGAGCTACAAGCAATACCTCCACTGACACAGAGCAGCAGAGCCCAGATAGCCTTGCACTCACTCCATATATCATTGATCTCAATCAGTTCTGAGAGCAGTCCCAATGCACTCACACACTACATAATCCAAACTGTACACCCACTGTAATCTTTGACTCAGGTAATGCAGCAGTCTCATATGATATGTGTGCCATTTAAGTCCATCACTACTAAAGTATCTATGCTGTTAAAAGGGTAAACGTTCACCCAAAAATGAAAATTAGGCTGCGTTTAACTCACCCCCGAGGCATCCCCGACTTTCTCTTTCCAAACACACAAAAACATACAAAAAAAAATTAAAAATATCTTTTGATCAATCTTCAAGCTCTATCATTGCAGTCAGTGGGTGTTGCATTGCTTCAGGTCCCAAAAGATTTTAAATAAAAAGCGCCCATCCATTAAAAAAAAAAATTGTCTCACAAAACGTAATTATCACTTGAATCTGGCTGCAAAGCTAAACCAACTAAAGACCATCAATCAGTCAAAAATTTATTTTTAAAGTTTAAACACAACCTAAGCTTGGGTTTTAAACTTTAAAAATACATTTTTTAATGCAGAGCAGAGACTTAAGGACATGAGATCATTTTGACTTGGGTTAGTAAGAAACCACCTAGCAATGCACTAGCAACCATTAGACCGCCATATTTCCTTTAGAAAGGTACATATCTTAGCAAACTGTTGACTGTTTTTGCTTTTTACATTTGTTTCCCATGGATACTGACTGTGTCCCTTACCTGCTCACTGTAAGTCTCACGCAGGTCAATCATTATCTAGGATGTGACCTACAGTAGTTACTGTTAACTGCCTAGAAGTGCTGGTACATAAATCATAGATATCAACGCTAGAGACCAAGGACACACGCATGTGTTGTTCCACTTTGAAAATATGTTATGCGTGTGGCCATTGAAAACAGAGAGACAGAGGAAAAGAATGTGCCTACAGAAACAATGTGAAGTGTGCAGAAGAAATCCTTCAGGAGTAGCATATATAGTACAGTATGAAGACTCAGAAGGTTGTGTTCCGGGTCACATAAGATAATCAACCAGTCTAATACATCAACTTCAGTCCTCAGTCTCTGAGCAGAGGAAACAGAACCCAGTGCACTACAGAGCCCCTTCTGTCAACACAGACAATTTTAGGGCGTCCCAAAGTCACAGACTATGAACACAGCAATTTCCCTTTAGATTAGATCGATTACTGTGTTTTTTGGCATAGACAATTCTTGGCATTCTACATAGAAGTAGAAATTTCTCCTTTTAAAATGGTAATTGCTGCATACTCATTTTCTAAGTATGCCAGATTAAAAACAGGTGGAGGTTTAATGAAGTTTGGCAGCATGTTTGAAGTAAAAGCTTTGTAAACCATCCAAACGCCAAACACTTGCGAGGACATATTTTGTCACTGGGGACTGAACATGCTTTCTGAATGTGATCTTGGAATCTACAATGTTATCATGCAGTATACAGTTTTCAAAACCTACAAATGGAAGTAATGAAATTTGAAATCATCATGTGCTGCAATACACCAGATTGTGATGAAAGGAGACAGGACCGTAGGACAACACATTGGACCGATCACAAAACCAGATGCATGTCAATCAGATTGATGTCATTGACAAGTCAAGCAAAGTATATATGCTAATGCTTACTGACATATTAGAAACTATTAATGCGAATGCACCTTTATTCTGTTCATTGGATCTGCCCCTTAATTTAACTGATATTCCTGGACTCAATCTGCAAATAAATGAGATAACCTCAGATTGTGGGACCCTTGAAGTGGATGTGGAGTGGGGCGAAGACGTGTGGAGAAGGTTTCCGCAGAGCCACGGGAGCTGTCAGATGCCAGTCAGAGTGACTGATATTGGGTTGGTGTTCGATCCGATGCTGGTCCCTGATCTTTGTAATCAGAAACCTGAGAACGGGTCAGGACGGGTCAGGAGAGATGGATGTTGAACTTCCCTCTCGCTGTGCTTAGACACTCAGAGGCGGAGGAGTTTTTACCATAATCAACGGGTGGTCTCCGGGTTGCAGGAGTAGAGCTGTACCACACCACACAACACACAACCACACACACACACACACACCACACAAACACACAGTCACACACTCCTCCACACTTACTCAAATGCACCCCATGCTGCTCGCACCAGAGGAAGAGACCCCACGCTGTGTCTACTCCTCAGAATTAATGAAGGTATGTGGAAGTGCTCTAGTTTCTGATAACAGAGAGCGCTGAGCTCAGTGCTCCCTCAAAAAAGAGAATAGGCGCCTGAAGTCCTGTTTTAAAAACAAAATGCAGGCACTGTCTTTGCCACGAAGAAGGTAAAAAGTATGACCTAAGCAAAAATAAAAACATGTCAGTGAAAGTAGGGAGAAAAAATGTCACTCTTGAATCTCAGATAGTTAATTAAATGTTGGTTTTAATTTTCTAAGGTTTGCAATTTTCACAAGCCTGTTACCAAACAAAAACACTGAATAAACCATAATACATAAAAGCAAACAAAATAAATACAGTAGCAGGTATGGGTAACAGGGTTTGCCAAAACAGGCCAAATGATGCTAGGCTCAGTTAGAATGTGCAACTAGAGTATATTAGTTTGGAAGACGATGAATATACTTGCCTCACACTTACAATAAAATATTACTTTGCTATTGATATTTTATCTTATTTAAATAATTTAAGTGTTAAAGAATTGATCTCAATGCATGCAGTCAACACTACAAGTTTTTATTTTAAAAAATGCGGAAAACGGAATAATATTTTAAAGCACTAATGTGATTTATTTCTAATTGGTGTCAATTTTAAAACAATGTTACATGACGATTTGTAATAGGGAGAAAATCTATGTATAACAGAAATTTGTATGTTGGTCATTAAAAACAGGTAACTTAAAACTCTTTTTTACAAAAATAAACTGAATAGATTAAGCAGTGTCAAAAAATTATGACTTTGCGCATGATTTTGATTTGTTGAATACCAGCTATGAGAAAGTTGAGACCACTGAGCTGAGACAGGCCAAACTCCATTCATGCTAGGTTTCTTCAATTTCAGCTTATCAACCATCTAATAGTTTTCTTACAACAACAAAAAAAAAAACAAAAAAAAATTGTGCCTCTAAATGAATTTACCAAAATATCAGGACACCACCTGTATTCATGGAAGGTGCCAAGTGTCTTTGATGATTTTCGGGTTGCTGGGTATTTTAATATTACTTTGTAGCAGAGTGCAATATTTATTTCTCTTCCCCTGCATTGGTCCCTCACATTAAATCACTATATGCCCCTAATAAAAATTGCTCTATCCCTTCACTCCTTATAAAATATTTATGGGAGAGAAGAGAGGGTGAGGGGTGCTGAAAACAAAGGGATCCCAGCCAAGGTCCTTTTGCAGAGGAAAATGGTGTAAATGTGAAGTTTCTACTTATAAAGTCTGCTCTGTTAACAATTTATGGGTCAAGAGTCGCTTTTTTTTGTACCCAGAAAGCACAATGACAAAGAATAACCTTCCAGACTCTGCAAGACAACCCTACAAGCCCTCTGTTTCCTCTCTCTCACACACAGGAGAGACTAAACAAGTGTGTCAAGACAACACAAAGAAACCAAACAACCTTATATTATGCTGAAACTCAAATTTTTCCCCATCAGAAGGCCCTCACTCGATATATAGACTAGAATTGGAAACAGCCTTGGACATCATGTCTTAACAGTGTGTTATTTGAAAGTGGGAACAAAGAGAATAAAAGCAGATCACTCGTCTGTCCACTGATAAACCGAAATATCTGGTTGACCACTAAGACAATGATTTTATTTTGCTGTCTTTAGTTGCAGTCCAACGCATATTCAACTACGTGGTATGAGAGTCAGTCTGAATGTCTCTTTCCCACACGTCCTAAATGGGGATAATTTCAAATCACAAATGTGGTCATCTGAATGTCTGTTTCAAAATCTAGTGAACTACCTAGAGACGATCTGAATGTAGCCCATCTCTCATCCTCGTTTTGCCCTGCAGTGGATGCTTAAGTGCACATGAAAAGTGAACATCTCTTTTATGTCTCCGCGGCACCCAGAGTGTACACCTTCCGATGCTGCTGATGAGAAGAAGAGTAGGCGTTGACCTGTCACAACAGGTTTGTGTGTTTTGTACCCGCTAGGATGAATTCGGCACTCATTATGTTTATGAATGCCGGTCAGTGTGGTTAGACTGGACCATGAGGTGTGTCACTGAATATTAACCCACACTGTGGCCAAATGAAACTTTAAAGACATGCAACAGATAACACATTCAAGAACATTTATTAAACCCTTTTTTTCACAAGTAGCTACCAACGGTCAGCAGAAGCTATATTGACAAGACTGTTAATGGCTGGACCCTGCTTGTGCATTAAAGCCGATGACAGGTATCTTTTCTCGTCTCGGAGTGTTATACTTTATTTAAACTTATACTAATATATTCTTATACATATACAGTACATCAAATGCTGTTATTGTTAACTAAGCTAAAACTACTGGAAAAAAGTAACCCTCAGTAATAATAAAAACTGAAATAAAAGTATTATAATAAAAACATAAAAATAGCATTATAAATGTTGCGCCCTGACATCTATCTGAAAACAAATAAGTACAAAAATTAGTAAACTAAAATTTACATAAAATAAGCAACTAAAATAATATTAAAATGAAAGTAAAAGTGAAAAAATAAAAAAGGCAATTCAAAATAATAAAATAAAAATGTGTAATGTGGGGTGTTTTTGTAGATACCATAAAACAATTTGATCACAGCATCACACACACACACACAACACAACACACCACACTCCAACACCTAGCATCCCCTTCTTCTCTCTCTCTCTCTAATATTTTTACACCTTTTATTGTTCAGATTTATTTTTTAGTAATGTTTATGTTAGTTAAATCTAATGTCTGAAGTCTCTAGACTATAAAGCACAATTTACATTCTACTTTGGCAAAGAACCACCCAATTTATGTTTTTGCAAGCTTCGGCTAAATTTTTTATACCATGGAGACAAATGACAAAAACCTTAATTTTTTCTTTATTTTATGCTAAATTGACTACATTGTAATCAGATCTTCATCTGAAAATCCTCTAAGTGAGAATGCAATTAAACAGTAACGCACATATCATGGTTTTCTATCCCCACTTAATTATCAGCCAAAATGACAATATCTCTGTGGGAGACAGTTTGTGAATGTTCTAAGCTTAACTCAGCTCATTTAAAGAGGTCATCTTTAAGGGACCCTTGAAACGTTTTTGTGTCGATTTTGATCAAAGTGTGTGTCATTTGACCAAGAAGATTTTGAGAACCATGTGAGGTAGTTGTGCGTAAACCACATCCCTAGACTGTAATGATAAAAACATCACAGTCTCCATAACCAAATGAGACTGGGCTGATATGAGGGCGCAACTCATCACATCTACCAGATGCCATATAACTCAGACCTGGTGTGATACCTTATTCTTAAAACCACGACTGCCCTCAGCAAGCTCCTCCAGACAGAGGGTCACGAGGAAGGCTCATTTGGTGATAAGAGATGGGAGGAAAAACTAATCTAAATGATACTCAGAAGTAAAAGACTGTACGCAGCAGACTCAAGAACGGAGTATATGCCATCACTTCGAAAGGTACAACAACACAGATCATTTTGGCATCCCAACAGTGTTCAGAAAGCGGGGGGGGTCTCCACACATTCCATGGGGAGCTGTGCTTTCAACTTCACTTTTCCACTCAATATTTCACACTTAAGTCTGGACAGTTTAAATTATACATTCATTCCAAGGCTGGTGTATTTTTAAGGTTCAGGTCAGTTTGCAAAAAGAAATAAATGAACTTCCTTTTAGCACTTTCAAGTAAGCATTAAGTCTCAACACAGCAATGTGTGGAAAAAACTCACAGCCTGTTGCACAAAATGAAGTCAGCTAGAGAATGGGATGGTATAATGATAGCAAGATGCTGCCTCGCTAAATTCTGACAAATGGCAATTATCCTGAGGCATTTTTTCTAAACAATGCATAGCCGCACACCAGACTTCCATCTAGACTGTTCCCGGGAGTCCGCTATTCTGCACGTTTTCAATGTGGATATGGTCCGGTGACAGCCAGACCGGGAGTCGAGTGTAAGGAGTCAGTGTGAGTGCCTGGTGCGGCTCAGCAGGTAGAATTAGTCTGGACTCAATGGTGACTGAAGTGTAAAACATCGCAAACAAGCGAGCGAGCAGGTTTGGTAAACAGAGGAATCAACCCAGAGATGAAGGAGGTCCTGGGATCGGTGCAATAGCTAGGCTTTCTCAGGGAACAGGCGCGACAGTCACTGCCACAACCGCTACTGTCCCTCGTGCGTTCCTATCGTGGCCAGTCAGCAAACATTACCCCTCAACAACTTCCCCTTCCCCTCTCTGCAGGCAAATCCGCTTGTCTCTTGGCGCCTTTGTTGCTATGTTGGCGATTCTCTGCATCTGCACAGTAGATGATCCTGTCAATGTATTGCCTCCTCTAATTCTGGAGCCAACACGGGACTAGTGTCTTCCAGTTGAATTCACTAAGAGGACTCTGCATGTATTCGTCTCAACTGGGGAATGTCCTGGCAATGTAATCCAGAGGTGGACACCCTTATAATTCAGAGACCAATCACGCTCAAACCTCCAACACACGTCTTCGGCCCGTGTTCATGAGCCGGACATCTACAACACGCTGGCCAAATGGAACCCTAACAGCCTCTGATTCTACGCCAGGGCTCGACATGAATTGTTAAATTCCTTCCTCCCTTGTTCCTAAAGCTCTACGACTTGTAATATAAGTTAGTGCATATTCCAATAGCACTAGGAGCCTGTACGAGTATGAATGATCTCATCAATAAGTGTCAAGGAGGGTCCCATGTCTGGATGCACATTAAACTCCCAGAGGTTTTAACCTCATCGCAGCGAGATCACTCAGCTGAGTGAGATTTTCACTTCTGGACAGATGAGATCTATTATGCGAGCAACTTTCACGTTCACTACCGTCTCTCAGTTCATACCTGGCGTGCGGACGTCGGCTCTTAGAAGTATTTACATAAACATCACAATCAATAGACTGGAAGAGGGATAATATGCTATGTATACCGTGCCGGTACACCACTGTACCCCCCTGTGTACAGCGTTTAGTGAATAATGGCCTGACGACTTCTACTAAACAACTGGCAAAGTGCAAAAAAAATACTACCCGGCTGTGCCCAGACAAACATGCTGAGAATTTGTCTCCCCGCAAAGTCCTGGATCAATTGGTGAGAAGGAGGAGAGCACCATTGGGGCCACAGACGGGACAGAAAAGAGAAACAAAGACCCCAGGCCAGCCAGGATCCAAGAATGTTACACAGGATACTGTGCGAATTAGCTGTTGTTTGTGTGGGGGTGTGGCTGTGGTGTGTGGTGTGTGTATTGTGTGTGTGTGTGTGGGTGTGTGTTGGAGACTTCACAAGGCCAAGATGTAAAAAAAAAAACGCGCCAAGGCACAACAACAGGGCAGTAGGTGGTGACCATTTAGTGGAGGCTGGAGGGCTTTCTGAAGGCATTAGCTGGGGGTACTCACCCCACCCTCACCTGGGAAACACGCAAAATTACTTCTGTGGCGTACCGACAGGATGGGCGCTAGTTTTAATAAGCGCGTAGGCTAGGAATAGAAGAAGCGAAAGAACCGCCCCTTCACCACAAGCGGTTTCAGGGTAACAAAACGGCATGAATGCAACAGCGAACCTGGGAAGGTAACAAGAAGGACAGGAAAGAGGTTGGACAGGGGCATGTTACTATTCTTTGGAATGGGACCTGCAATGTTCAGACTTTATTAGTCTGTTGAAATCTACATTCACTAACTAACTCAACGGGCAGTTTTGGGATGGTAAATTGTTTTAGAATGTCAGAAAGGAAATATTATTTACAATAAACTAGTTTTGTTTTTCTATTTGGAATATCTGTTCAAATTTTAAGTTATTTCTCTGTGATGGCAAAATGTCTTCCCTTGTTGAATAAAAGAATAGGTTCTAATTAAAAAAAAAAGGGGTTGTTCGCGAATTTCGCACAGTTTTAAATGATAGTGTACCTAAATAAATTTTCATTAGGTATTCATTATAAATAAACAAAAACCTTACTAAGTTTTAATAAATGCCTGTACTTTTGATCATTTGTAAAGAAATACTCAAAATCTTTTTCTTTTTGGGTCTTTAGGAACAAAAAAAAAGAGCAAGAATAAACAGCATAAAATGTTCTGTGTTTATTTTTTTTTTTTTTTTTTTTTTTTTTTTTTTTTACAGAGAGAAATCAGGAGGCAGATTTTATATGGTGTGTTGCATCAATTAGCAAACACATCCACTGCATTCATTTTCTCTTGTGAAAAGCTGGGCCTGCGGGGCAATAGCATAACTGGCAGACAGTGACACATTGATTTTTTGCTCGTCCAACAGGGAAATATCACAATGAAGTAAGATGACCAAATATACAGCCAAAAGAGAGAGAATTCAAATGATAGATGGACATGAAGGCAAAAAGGATCATCCTGACACATCCGGTCAAACCCTTAGTGCGCATCCCTGTTTGACCCCATAGAGAAATGGAAAGCACAGTCCCTGAACAACACTAAACACATCACTCTCGAACACAATGTGCCAGACTGCTAGTTCTGACCCTCTTCTAACACCTTTCTGTTCCAGTCGTCTGGTGGCAAACTATTTTTAGGCCATTTATTCTGGCCACTCACATGCATTCACCCTATCATTTTTTTTCACTTGCCTCATTTAACATTTTAACGACATTAAAGTTGCACTCCCTTTTCACTCTAGCCTTCTAATTCAACAATCTGATACGCCAAATGCACATGCATTTTTGATTTCAGATTAAAACTCCTCAAAATACATTGAAAGCATGGACGAAAAGGTCACTGTCAGATTGGTAACATTCCCGTGTGTGCGTGTTTTCTTCAGGTTTTGTGGCATTGAGGGATCCTCAGAACATTTGCTAGGTGTTAAAGTACACTGCAGGTGCAAATGGGGCGCCGTGGCTAGATTGCTTGCATGCTCCAACTTTCTGGAGAGCTGAAACGCACTGATTAAAGTTTATTGAGCCCTTCCGCTTCTCCAGACTCTAGGCAGAGACCGCTCACCGCTCTGCGTCCATTCACATCATGTTTAAATTCAGAACACGTAAGTCTATTAAAGCTATGTAAGTTCTAACCTACTCTGCTCTATCAATACCTTGTATGAGAGCCCTTGTTGGTTACTCAGAAGGGAGGCAGTTCTTCCATTAAGTCTCCTGCCAAATACAACTGTCAAAGCCGGATGAACCGCTCAACCCATTATGTGTCCCTCATTGATACCTTACTATTCTTTATCCGCATGAGTTCTATTCATGTGCCTTAGAACTGCAGTCTCTTAAAGGCTATCCTCAACTTGCAAACCATTCGCGTTCACGTGTAAGCATCCTTTATAAAGTGAGTTCAAGAACAAGTCTGCCACTGTGGGCAGAATCGTGATAGCTCCATACACACGCAAAGGGTCAGAGTAACCCTGGGCTGAGTTAAATATATTGACAGAGCTGCTTAAATTGACATTGGCAAAATGACATACTAACCATGAAGATGCTCCGTGTTGGTTCAGCTTCAGTGTGGATCCAGGTCAGTGCAAATAGCAAACGCATTGATTAGATCGTTATTGAAATGCATGCCCACAGGTGTTGCTAAGGCGGTCAGTACTCCGATCTTGTCGATATCAGAGACTTTACAGTCTATTGTCCAATACGCTACTCTAAAAGTTCCATTGGAGACATGTACCATTTACAATGTCGCACTGGGTGTACATCATTCCGAACAAGTGTGTGTTAATAAGTCTGCAGGAGGTGGAGTGCTACAGAATCCTAACCTAACGCTACTTTCTACTAAGTGGATAGGCAGGATGGAGAGAAGACAAGCTTTCAAAGTCCTTCTCACCCCGCTGGTCCAGTCTAAAGGGGAGGCAGTGTTCTCTCACTCACAACTAGCTTCATGACAAGTCCCATATAACCCATCATAGATACTTTATTTAAGACTGATTACTAAACGATAATGGATCCTTGCAGAGCATACCACCCTGCCTGATAACTTGCATCTTATGACATTGCAGGAATATCAACATGTATAGCGTCCCTACCAGATCGCCAGTGACCTTGCTGACTCTTTTGGACAGACTTAGATACAGGAATAATCATCGATTCCAGAGAGAAGTTTTTTGCACCCTGCATAGTCCATTATTAAAATTTTAATAGACTTACTTCATATTACATAGAGAAACACTTTCACACAAATACTAGCGGTAAGTATTTTTTTCACTTTCGTGCTTTATGGCGGGTTGCCGAAACATACCCCTCGTAATGGGTTCACGCTGGTGAGTGAACTGTGCATGGAAAGGAAAGCATGTGTCGGATTAGGAATTTGACTCGCAAGTATGGCGACACTCACGTTGAGGGATTGGCGCTTATGGGCCTTTAATCACAGATGAACTTTGTCCCTATTGATGTTACATGACACACACTTTCGAGAATCAGTGGGCATCACTCTCCTTGTACTGTAACGCGCCTGCGCAGCAATCTAGACGTATAATGCGAGCAGTTTTTGTTATCACAGGTCATGTAAGATTTATACGATGGTACTAAGCCAATGGGCAACACAAACGCAATCTATATAAACAAAGCTCAACCCTTGTTTTATAGCTAGTGTTCAGATGTTTCATTGATGCAGGGCTATGAAATGTAGTGGTATTCAGTACTGAGCCATAAAGTTTTCACCCTAGTTACCAGTTGGGGATAGGGCGTGATGCATGGATACACACGCTGACGAAACTATCAGCTATGTGTTAAAATCAAATTATATTTACTTACTATGAAAACAGTCTCCAATGCTAACCCGTTTCTAATGATTACCTTTATTCAAGACGCTATTTTTTGTTACTTCATTAGCATCAGCTAACTACCCTCATAAGACACAGCGAATATGCTTGATAATTTGCCAAAAATATACAATTAAGAACCTTGGTGCTAAAAGTCCTAGATTAATTTAACCTGACATCAGCTTTTCTTACAGTATTATGCTGTACAAATATGACCAAAAAAAAAAAAAAGTTAGGACTTTATTCTCATAGAAGGATTAGTGATCTAGTTTGCTGGGTGATTCAAAATCCACATTAGGATCCCCATTCATTAAACGGTATGTCCGTCAACTGTACAAAATACTGACGGTCTGGTGATCAATTAAGACTAATTGTATTCAGACAAAGTTACGCAAAAGACAGGCGATAATATCTGATAGCTAGCGAATATACATATTTAATATGTTAACAAGTAAATCGCACATGGTTTAGTGTGTAGCAATAAAAAAAAATATGAATTTCATATGAAAATGTACCTGTTTTTTCTATTTTATCAGTAGGCAATCAGAGATAATGTCATGCAAGATGCGCTTCTTTTTCATTTAAATATATCTTGAAAAAGAAATGATGCTACAAATGGCTTCCAGCGCAAAACGTGACCTACAGCTAACAGCGACTATGGTTTTGTAATCAAATCCATTAATAATAAATAACTGGGTATACATACAGTTAATCAGCAATGGACATAGACACATTTGTTCTGTACAAGACGTCGCAATTCAAAGCGTACATATCATGGGTTTACTAGCACTACATATACTCACACCACAATCACACCACACATCACCACACAAACACACACACACACACACCAACACAGTACACAACACTAGTAGACTCACACACACTGGACTACATATATCATATATATATAATACCTTATATATATACTCTATTTATAAAGTAGATAGCTATAAATATACTATACTAATATATATAATGATTACTTCATAGCTATATATATATCACAACAAACATAAATTTAGCCATGATACGCAATTTCTCAATTTGCAGTTATATTTGAAAAAAAATTTCCCCGCACAAGCTGAGCAACCTCTGGCTATGACCTTTCAGGACTGACAACTGGTAAAGGCAAAGATGCACGCCAAGAGTATCACCAGTAGCCAGTCGAGTTTTACCGTAGACTAAAGCAGGGATGAATGAGCATGGATCGTCCGCGCTCCTACGAACATGGTGACCTGTGCCTCTAAAACAATCACGAAATGACGCCTCTCTAGCTCTCTGTTACTGCAACATACACCTGATCAACGAAACTTCCACAACCTATTTCCGTCCATATACCTTTGCTACACACTGTGAATCAAGACATTTACCCATAGCATGACAACCTAAAAAACCTTATTCGTAGATAACGACTATACCACAGTTAATGATGTACGAATAGCTAGCAATGCAATCTGTAAATTAGTATATGCTATATGCTCATGACAATAATACAAGTTATCAACAAGGCTGACAACACATAAAAATAGCAAGTATCAAAATTATGCAAGGCTAGTAGCTAAAAAATGAAAATTCAGTTTTAGTTTAAATCAACAATTCTGTTCGGTACTTTCTCATTATTCCTAATAACAGAGACTAACCCTGAAACAGAAACAATATGAGGGGAAAATGATCAATGGTCCTAGTTTTAAGTTTTAGTTCAAATAAACCATTCTGGCTTGGCTTCCGAGCATTCTAATAACAGTAATAAACTGGTGGGAGACAATGCTACTGACTTAGATTAGCAAACTGACTTTCGTTCAAGGTAATTTGATCTCATGGCTTAAGCACTGCATAGGTATCATTGGTTTGCCCCCAAAGATCCGTCGACACTTCTACGATTGCTACAGACATCACGAGAGCTTAGGAATGAGGGCATATTTTAGGCTCAATCCAATGGTTCGTCAGACAGACACTTGCTGGCCTTTGCAACTGAAAGCTAATCTGCAATGCGACTACGCTTCCGGTGTGTTTATGTACATGTACCAATCCTGCCAGCTTGGACTTTATAAGCCGGCTTATGGAGCTACGTTCATCATCAAAGATGACGTTGTTGAAACTTTCACTTCGGAATTGATCCATGTTTCAATCGCTTTCTCCATGAGAGCTGCCTTCAAGCGTCAGTCTTCATCATCGGGCTAAACTTGTTATCAATCACTAGGGGCTGTTTGTTGACTTACAGATTCAAAACATAAAATGAACAGTCAGAAGAACAGATTGGCACGGCATAACTACAATATCAACGTGCTGAATTGAATGTGGCTAACACAGGTCAGGAGATCTATCAGATTAGCAGGAAAAACTATACGATTCTTCTGGCTCTTAAAAACTAAAAGCGCAGTAACAGTTTGATAAACACTCTAGGCCTCGAACAGAATAACTCACAAGAAGAAGGACGAAAAGAATGTGTGACAAGAAAGGGAAAAATATGTGAGAACAATTTTGTAACAGTATACACTACCAGACTAAAAATTTTTGGACACACTTTCTCATTCTATTAAGTTACAAAAATGGAAGTATGAAAAATATGCAGTGATCCCATCTGGGATGCTTTTTAATCTGTATTAAAAGAATTTCAATGTATGCTGGCTACTTTTTGACTGCTTTTCCTTCACTACCCAGGTTTAAAATTAATTAAAAATAATTAAATTAATTCAAATAAGAATTGAATATGTAAGCAACTATGTATTTTATTCTACACAAATAATTTGAACATTTTTCTTTTTTTTATTATTTTTACCTCATCTCATCAAAAAAAAGCATTATAAGGTTAAGGCTCTGTGTCAGTATGTTTGGTTATAGAAAGAAGCATAATTTTATAAACAAAAGCTAAGCATTAAGGTCAATTTCAAAACTAACTTCCTGTCCTAGAACTGTATGAATAGATACAGAAATGTATACATGGTTTGTATGGGACTAGGTGAACACTTTAATATTTGCCATATCACATAAAATAGATTTCCTGATACTGCTTAAAGCTGATTGTTTTCAAGGCTGCGGGCAAAATGTTGGGTCTGAAGTATGATTGATAATATAGTCATCAGTTATACTGTAAATATCATTTATAGAATATTGCATTGGATTGCAAACTCTTGGTAATTATTTTGATGCATTTTTCTTTAAAGCGGGTGTTGACCCAAAAAAGTAGAAAGGTGTCATGTAGCGTCCTTCTAACACCAGCAAAAAGCCATCAAGCTCTAGACTAAAAACATCATAACTTTCGGTTTCCTACACAATTTGTAAGCTTAAAGCTGCAATAACGGTTGCACTGGCATGGGGAGGGTTGATAAACTGGCAATGGCGATGCTTTGGCTGGAAGCCAAACGAATCCTTTAAGGAGGTTTATAGCATATCGCTGGATGGCCATTAAACTATTACTTTGAACCAAGAAAGTCCAAGACCGAGTCTCAATCAACACATGGGCTGCCCAGACATCCTTTGGAGTTTTGTGAAGGCTTATAGTGTGTGCATTTCACTCTCTCCGGCCCCAGGACTTCTGGCTCAAAAAGTCCCTTCTTTTGCCCATCATTAATACCAACTATGTATTGTTCTGCCACTGGAAGCACTCCTGGCAGCGCTCATGCTACTGTCAAGGACATTCAGTCTGGCCTCTATTTGATGGGGCACTTGTAATTGCTTCGCCAGTGCACTTTCCGGTGACACTACCCCTTTAGAACACACTGTCCAGCTGACCATAATGAATTAATGCATAAACCAAAAACCACGCATGGGTATTTACACTCCGGTTATCATGGGAGAGGCGACCTCATGGTCTCCCCGCTTTGAGTGTCCGGTGAAAACAAAGGAAAAAAACCTTTAATAAAAGGCCACTATGAATTATAATGCGTATACAGGTGTTTATATTGATGATTAACAACATGGGCATTCAAACAATGCTGACATTCCTGACCATTTCCTCGACGCACAGAGTGCACCTTTAACGGGTCTTCAGGTTTTTACCGCCTGCATACTTTCCACTCCAGATCTTGCATCCTGTCTATCAATGCAGAGATTCCAAACGTCTGGATGGACAGCAGGTGTGAGGAAGCCAGGCGGACTTTTCAAGGATGTAAAGTCAACAGAAGACCCATTACTGCTCTTCCCTTACATCTGAAAACAAAGGGACTGGAATTCAGGAGGATGCATATTTACATGCATGCATGTGATTTTAAAGATAGGTCCTCTGAGCTGGATCCTGACCGTGTGCCAAGATATTGTATATTCATTCAGGGAAGTTTTTCATCTGTTTAGAGATAAACAGATAACTGTATTAGTCTAACAGGGCTCTTATGGTGGTGTCCATGAGAAACAATGGAGGATAGAGATAATAAATTAGACTTGATTTACACATATAGAGTCTATATATTATTTTATATTATAATTTAATATTTAATTTATTACATATAAAAAGCTCATCTAGATAGATGTCTTTGATGTATGTCACTGTTTTACAGCGTCTCACGCCATGAACGCTGGGTTTTTTAGACTGAGTGTCAAGTTAAAAGTAGCTGGAAAATCTATCTCAGTACAATTTGCCCTTCGGTCTGGTCTTGTTCCTTCCTGTTGTCTCGCTTACAACGCCGAGTTGGAATCTTTGTTTATAAATAACTACATCCAAAGTAGCTATGCTGGCTTGTCCAGTTCCGTGAAATGAAGGAACATTGTGCACATGGAAAGTACTCCTGTGCGTTAATCACATTTAAAAATATCACCATGGTGATTATGAAGATGGGCTTAAATCAGAAATAACACATCATTGGTTCTTTCTCTTTCCGCATGAATGCTTTCTCTCATAAGTTCTGACTTATAATGACGCCTGCGGTGTGGCCAACAAAAACATAAGCCTCACCGGGTCGTGGCTAACAACTGGGTCTGTGATTGAAGCTTGTCTGTGTTCGAAAGCCAATTTACATTTACAGCACATTTCAGTAGAAATGTAATTGAATATGTGTGATTCTGAGTTTGGAAAGAGCAAACTCATTCAAATCAAAAGCTTTATGCCACAGGATGTAAACACACCAACCAAAAAAAAAATAATTATTAATGGAGCACCTGTGTGTTTTTCGGGGGCCAGGAGTTTGAAAAAGTATTGAGGGTAGACAAGAAGTAAACTCCAGGAAAAACAAGCATGGTTTTGAATATTGGACTTCTATCGGGACTTACAAGGTGCTGATTAACAATAACAAACTCTCTACAGTGGATCTGCAAACTTTTCCACAGTCCAACAGGAACTGAACTTTTGGAGTTTGATATACTTATAATCGGTAGATGAGGCATGATTCCCTTAACTACTTCAAACTTTTACAGGGTTATGCTGACAAACCACAACATTGCACATTATGAATCTGGTTCAAACGAATTTCCTACCACTAAATAAAATGCATTGCCTTATTTTATATTATAGGCTGAAAAAATATTAATTTAGTTGAAATTCTTAGATTAATGATTACACTACCCGTCAAAATCTTCAGTGAGTCAGTGAGATGTTTTTTTTTTTTTTTTTTTTTTTAAAGCTGTTCTTTCTATTTATCAAAGAATCATGAAAAAAGTTTCATGGTTTTACATTTACAATAATAATAAATGTTTCTTGAGCAGCATATCAGAATGATTTCAGAAAGATCCTGTGGACAATAGAAAAGACTGAGAGTAATGACTGCTGAGAATTCAGCTTTGCTATCACAGGAATACATTACAATGTTTAATTATATTCAAATCCAGGAAATGTTTTCAATTCATTCAATAAAATTAATATTAATGTGATAATGTTAAGTGTGCAGAACAGTCTTTTTCAAAAGCTTTACCAAAAAGGCTTGCTGATACCAAATGTTGGAAGCAATTCATGTACTATATTTATTGTATTTTATATATAATTAATAAAATAATATTAAATGAAAACATTTTAGCTATATTTAACAAAAATAATATATTAGTTTTAGCATATATAAGTTTTAGAATTCTTTCTCTTTTCTTTTCTTTTTTTTTAAATAATCCTCTTCCTGAGAGATTAATTAGCTATATTTGTGATTCTGCTGCTTAGTTACCATCATGTTATTGGGAACAAAAGGGTCTATTGAAGTATTGAAGCATCTCAGCTTTCTTGTTTGTGTCCAAAATGTCAACCTTGAGCAGGGTCACCTCAGCCTCGGCCATGTTGTCACTGTTTTTAAAAGACTGTGTTATTGATGAGTCCCATTACTGAGCTCCATGCAGCATGTCCAGCTGCAGCCAGGACTTGTGCTTGTTCTGTCATAGGATGTCACCTAATTGTTTGCAGTAGTAACGGAAACAAAGACATTTGCAAAACAAACAAACAGAAATATCTCCCACCTGACAACTTCCTGATGATAAGAAAAGAGGCTGGCCTGCTTCATGTGGTGACAAGCTCGTCAAGTGCCGGTGGCAGTGGTCAGCCTGGTTCCTGTGGGACAGACGTCTTCCTGAGGTTTTGTCCGAGGAATGGTGCATACATTCAAAGCATGATGTGAAGAGGAGCAGCTGTTCTTTGTTTCACATGCACAGTACTGTAGTTGAGGGATGGGATCACAGACAGAGCTGCAACAACAAATATAGTTAGTGGAAATTAAGGTTTACCATTATTGTTCTGCATGTTATATGAGCCACATTAGTGGGGCCTCTATAAGCACTCGCACACGTGAAAACTGCATTACAGCCAACAGAATTTCCGTGGCTTCAGGGAGAAAAGCTAAAAGCCGGTATGGTGGTACTTATGTTTAAAATAACTGTATACATTGGGTCAGCTTGTAGCAAAGCTGAAATTGGATGCATTGTTTTTATGAGGGAAGACATACCGGATTGGTTACACACTCACGCTAATCAATGACAGGTGTGTCCAGCACTGAGAGGTGTGCTAACACATGGGCCCAAGCAGTGTGTAGCCTTAGGGGAGGTCTACGAGCTGAGGTCAAAGACACACACACACACAGAAAACCAACAGAGTGTCTAGAAACAAGGGGTGAGTTGTAACGCATTTAAAGATACGGTTAAGTCAGTTTATATTACTAAGAAATAATTACTAAGAAAGTACAGGGATGAAAAATATTGGGGTCAGTTAATATAAAAGAAAATTCTATATATTAAAAGATATAAGTATAGTATATATATATATATATTGGGGCAGTAACGCTATATCAGGTTGAAAAGTATTTATTAAAATGATATATTCATATATATTATATATATATAAGATATGATAAATATATATATATATATATATATCGTAGATATATAAAAGAGATAAATATTCGCGTGATGGCAAAGCTGAAAAGAAACGTTTTCTAATTATCCATATCAGTGTTGAAAACAGTGTGCGGCAATATTTTTGTGAAAACTGTGATACATTTCAATAATTTACTTTTTTTGCTGTTACCTTTAAAAATTCTTAAAATGAATCGTGGTGGAGTTTAGAAAAAGGATAAATGGGGGTTGCTATAAAACTGTTTTGAACAATGTAATTTTATAAAAATTAATGCATATCCATGTTGACAGTGTTGCAATGTTTGTACAGCAGTGTTTGCACATGACACTAATTGACAGTTCATAGATTATAGAGTTATAGATTCCTAAATGATCTATAAGTTGTAGATTCCTAAATAACTTTTAAATCAACTTTAAATTTTTTAATCAGACAAATGTGGGAAATTTATATTTAAAGTTTGATAAAACAGTTGCAGGCAATACATAAATACATACACATACAGTACATACATACAATTACATATGTCAAGGAAAAGTGTTCACTTCCCTACACTTACCACACCTAGTCTCTCTCCTACACTGGACAGAGAGGCATATGTTTTGCTGTTATGAGTACGAGTGAAAAGAGGTTCAGACAGGAGGTCATCCAAAAAGTTTAGTCCACAGGCTGAGAGCAAAACTGGCAAGCTGATCTTGTAATTTCCTAGATCTCAATGTGTGTCCAGAAACTGAGATGAACATTGAGATGGAATTATAATACAGAACAAATCCTCTTTACAGATCATTTGTAGCATGTTAGTGCGGTTTGAAATGATAACTTTTCACTTGTTTGGTAGGGTCCATTGGTTCCAGAGAAGCCCAATTCCTGACATGCAGTAAATCATAGAGGTCTGGCCCATGGGATTTATCAGATTTTTTTCAGGAGGTGTGCGTCAGATGCCTCATCGGACTGTTTGTGAGAATCGTTAAGGGCTGGTTGCTGCTGGATGGATACAGACAAAACACAATAGCACGCCATCAAATCTCCACTGAAATGGAGCCATAATAAAATTTCCAAACCTGCAATAACTTTTTCACTCCAAGGAAACACTTGGGTGGTCCAGGAGTAAAGGGCATGGAAAAAAAGAGGTTGAGACGGGGGGCATCAACATGCCAAGACTCACGGAGCCACCAGACAAGTAAAGCAAAACTGAAAATGAACTAAAACACTTTACAGTGCCTTTTACCAGCATATCACAACAGGCCCAAACTCCATTGCATTAAACAGGAAGTTCTCTGTAACGCTAGTCATTTTTCATTCGTTAACAACAAAGGAACAAAATACATCATTGAAATGCAATTTCAGACTATGATTACACCTGCAGGAATAAAGCTTTCCCAATGTAGTTTTAGTCATGGGAATCTTGAATTACATGTATTCTGGTCTTATGTGTGTGGTTTTAATTCATGCGTTTAGGATCATTCACTTGCACAAACAAGAGAGCTGAATTTTTTTTATTTTTTTTGGAACTGAAGAAATCAGCAAAAACTTACAGTGGAAAAAATCTAGGTCCATAAAGCCACAATAATAATAAT